>NC_080568.1:12215000-12515000 GCF_030253575.1 Rhododendron vialii
AAAACGACTTTCCACAAAACAGATTACATTAGAACCACCGGCCCGTGTTATCCGGCTTTAAACAAAACAAAAATGAAAAGACAGAAGGTAAAGAAAACACTAAGAAAAAACACAAAACAATTAAAAACTACATGCGAAACAGAATGAAATGCAATGCACCACCCGATCATCACGCGATCTCACGAGTCATAGTTTTCTTCTCATCTCTTACCGGTGGGGTAAGAAATGAGTGGCTATACTAGACCGTTGAAAATTTGTTATGCTAGTGCCCGTAACAAAATTTATCGCTTGATCTCGCCAAACAACTAAGTTCAGCGTCCTCTAGGATGAAAACAAAGTGAGATACACTACAACCTATCGTGCACTCTAGGCAATATCAAACCTCACCCTCAGACCTAAGTTGCCTCCGATTAGGGGTAATCGCGGAGAGCATGGATCATTAACGATAAACTGTTACCAAGAAGAACTAATGAAAGCCCTTTTTTTACACTAACACATTGGTGAAATCTTTTGCATGTGAGGTACCTCCAAGACTTTATTCAGAACAAGAAAAACATAACTTAACTAAACAAAACATGCATACTAAGCAAAATATGGCAAAACAAGAAGGAAAAACAAAATATGTACAATATATACAATTTAATATCAGAACTTGGAGCGTCAAAGTCATAGTTAGACTCCGCCAAACAATGAAGTCCAGCATCCCCTAAGATCGTAACCAGGCAAGCAACAAGATAGAACCAAGTGCGTTAGCACGGGAATATCAAGGCCTAACCTATGGATCTATACCGCCCCCGTTGGGGCTAATCTGGAAGACGTGAGTGTTTACTGTGAATTACTCCTATCAGAAAAGCTAATTAAAGCCTTATGTCACTGATATTAAATGATTTTACCCTTCGAACCGGAGCTGGGCACACGATCCTTCTTTTAGTAGCGGCGTGCGAAGCTACATATACCAAAGTCAATGGTGGGTACCCCCTACCCGGGGGCCGGGTCCGACAAACAGTTAAGTTCAGCGGTTACGCTTTCGCTCCCCGTGCAAATATAGTGAAGACAAGCTAGATCAACGGATCGACCGTGTAAACTGGATCGATCAACTCCTCTCCGGTTCTCCAACCTCAAAAATACCAAGAAATGGTTTAAGTTTTTGACCATTTACTTTAAAAGATTTACCATTAGTTGGATTCAAAACATCAACAGCACCATGAGGATAAACATGTTCAACAACATACGGGCCAGCCCAATGAGAACGTAATTTACCAAGAAACAAATGAAACTTAGAATTATATATAAGTACCTTCTGACCAACCTCAAAGTCTTTCCGGTGAATTCGCTTGTCGTGGTAAGCCTTGACTTTTGCTTTGTATATGGTGGTGTTGTCATAAGCATCTCTCCGAATCTCTTCAAGCTCGTTGAGTTGTAGCCTTTTGTGTGCCCCGGTGGCCGGTAAACAATAATTCAGGGTCTTGATTGCCCAATATGCTTTGTGCTCGAGCTCTACCGGAAGATGGCATGCTTTTCCAAAAACCAAACGATACGGCGAAGCTCCCAAGATGGTCTTGTATGCTGTGCGATAAGCCCATAGTGCATCGGTCAAACGAACATTCAGAAAATGATTACAGATGTTTACTCCGTCAGTTGTTTACACCTATTTGATCTAAGTAAATTTTTGGCATCATATTCTTTTCACTCTGTGCAATCGGAACATTGGAAAGTACCAAAGTTTTTTTTGCAAAAACATTTCGTGGGAAACAAACTGAGCATTATTAGTACACGAGGATTTTTTGATCTTTTTTTTTTCCCCTATGGTTCCTTATCTCCCATTGTCACAGATATCCACCATCTGTTCCCCTTGGCTGAAAGCACTAATAAGTTGCGATATACCATCTTCCAGTTGGATGTCTAAGGCCTGGTATAATTACCATACTTGCATATATATTAGCCATTGAACAACGAACGCACACATACACACAAATGCATATGTGACTCACTGGCAGATGTTATTCATTCAGGTATCCTATATTTACATAATATCTATGGGTCCAACATTTAAAGATGTGGATGCTTGCTTTCGGACTTTCCATTCTCTTGATACTCCTTTGTCAGGTAACTCAAATCTGAGTGTCGGTTTTTATTCATGGTTTAATCATTTGGCATAATTTGGCATACAGCTGATCGATGAGCTGTCTTCCATCACTTTTAATAGACAACAATTTAGCATTGATGCCTTGTCGTTCACTTTTGGCTTTTACATAAGTATTTTGAGATGTATGCCCAAGGAATGGGGGATGTTGCCAAGCAGCACCGCCCAACCCCTCCTCATTCCTCTCTGAACTCTAGGCCAACTAACACGAGAGGTCTTTCCTAGTGTTGTCATTGCCTTGGGCTTTGCTTCTTCTTCCACCCCCCCCCCCCCCCCCCCCCCCCCCCCTTTGTTTGTTCTTTTGAAAATAATTGCTGTTTTAAATTGTACACGATATCATACTCTTTAATGTTATCTTTTCTCTATGCGTGTTCTTGATAATGGCAAGTAGCCAAAGTGCTCAGGCCCCAGTTGTGACTTATCCCGGAGATATAGATGGAGTACCCGAGATTTCATTACCAGTATTTAGCCTTCTTTCGTGCAATCCTAAAAGCCTAGGCCTCAATCAAAAGTGCCAATGAAGCTCTAATTTTGCAGTAGTTGACACATAAAACTTGTCCCCTATTATCTCTGGCATTGATAACAAAGCCTCGGAAGTCAGAACAATTATGCGATTTGGAAGGAAAAATGAAGGAAGAAATGACCCGAAGGGAGTTTTTGGTTTACAGAACTCATTCCCACAAAATCTAAACCAAATTAGAAAGACTAAACTGGGCTCTGTTTGAATCATAATTTCAATAAGCTGGGGTGGCTTCTCTTTTGTTGGGAGCAGAATGGGGCCTTTCCAGAATTAGGTGCAGTAAACCATTTCTTCAGTAAAATATTAAGATCTAACTAAAAAAATTAAAAAGCGTCAAAGAAGTCTAGTTCTACTAAAGTTGCTTAAGATTAAGTGGTATAGGCATTGGCTAGGGTTATGTTGCTCCATTCTGACTAAGGCATTATGATTACAAAACTCAAGGTGCGTGTATGAGATCCAGACACTATTAGCTATCTGTTTACACCCGTTTTTGGCACCCAGTCCTGGGCAAGCATTGGATGGCCATTTAATTATTATTTAATTAAATTGGGCTGTAAAATGAAGTTATATTGGGTTAAAAACAATGGGCCAAGCTTAGGCAAATTAGGCCCAATTGATTTTAACTTTATCCGATCACGGGCTAAGAGTATTTAAGGCTTAATTGGCTAAGTGAAATATAAAAGCCCATGGTTGGAATTGTTTATCTGGGTTGTTCCGAATAATACCCATGCAAATAGGAAGTGGGCCCATGGAGATAATGCATTACTCAGCCATTTGACTGTTTGACCGGGTCAAAATGGCTCATTACTACTGCCCACAAAAGAATGAGGGAAAATAGGTCCATTATCTTTCTAACTGCCCATGATCAAGAATTAGCACATGGGTAAATATTATTTACCTCCAATAACCACACATGATCCCACTAAATATGTTAGTGGGTAGTTATTTTGGACACTTTGCAACATTTGGAGCCAACTCGGGACACGTGTCAGCTCGTGGTGAAGGAAGGAAACTTGGCTCAGATCTGGACCAGTGCAATATTTGCCCACAATCTTTTGTAACTTCCAATAACTACCCATTATCCCATGATCCCATGAATTGGAAGTTACAAGGGACACATGGCGCCACGAGAAGAGGATAACAAGCCCCTATCATGCAGAAAATCAAAGACCCTTGGCCTATAAATACTTGAAGACAAGAAGAAAAAAGCGTTCCCACACCAATCAAGCTCAATGCTTAAAATCGAAAGCCTTCCTAGCGAAGCAATTATCTCATTCCTCCCTCATTTCTATCTCTCTTGTACCCCCAATTTTGTTATTACGACATAACAAAATTATTCATATCTCCCTCGTATCCCCAACTTTATTATTACGATATAATAAAGTTATTCTTACGTTGTTACTTCTTTTCTTACACGGTTAGGAAATTATTAAGTTCTCGCTCGTAGAGGCAAAACCACGGACCTTCATTGCAATCCAGCCCTTAGGTTGCAGCACTATCGCCCTCACAAATTCGAAGTCAGAAAAGGGGCACTCAGTCCTTTACGTTGGACGCGATAAGTCTTGGTACGCCCACTTAGTCCTTGAGTCACTTCGGAGCCGAAACAATTTTTGGCACGCCCGGTGGGACCCTAATCGTCTAAGGGTTTTATTATGGCAAGGAAGCAACAGCAACAACAATCGGATCCACCGCAGAGTCCTGAGGGAGTGGCAGTCGACGTGCCATTACTCGAGGAGGCTGGTCCTCAGATCAGCGCCCAAGATCTTAGCGATGCTACCGACAGCGTCAAAATTATATGTTTTTGGCAGGATGTGAGATCTCCCGCGACGTAACACACTCAATTTCACAATCGTTCTCTTAGTCCTTGGAACCTCTGACCGTAACAGTTAACAAAATGGTTGCTACGCTTACAGAGAGGCTACCGCTTGCTCCTCAGCAGCAGGGCTTTCCATAGTTTGGTGTTTATGGCAACAGTCAAGACCAAGCTGGCTTATTGGGGGTACCTCCCCCTCCTCAAACATTCTATCACACTACATCATCCAGCAGCCCTGCACTCGAGGGGCAAAAGGAGAAAGGAGTTGTAATTGGAGGAGCCCAGTCGCCTCTAGTAAATGACGATCAAAGGTTTATTTTGGCTGAAGATCTGAACAAACCTGACAAGACGGACAAAAGGCCTTCGCAAGGAGGCCAGGGCTCTGGAAAGGACAAAGGAGTTGCCCATACTCCTCAAAGCTCTGATACTCGGGGGGCAAGTCCAACCCAGAACCAACAAGCACAAGAGGCACACCCGCAGCCGCCTCCTATGTCAGACCTAGCTATGGGAAGGGATCAAGTCCTGAACTTGCTTCAGGAGCAATTAGGACCTGGTTTCAGGCCTTTGGGGAGGCTTATGTATAGGAAACCTCATACCGAGGAGGTGGACAATACACCTTTCCTGAAGGGTTATAGAGTTCCAGAATTTCAGACCTTCAATGGCGAGAGCGCACAGTCAACAGTGGAGCACATTGCCAGGTTTCAAGTTCAATGTGGGGAGGCTGGCACCATTGATGCTCTAAAGTTGAGGCTCTTTCCTAATTCTCTTACGGGGACAGCCTTTACTTGGTACATCAACTTGCCGCCTAACTCTGTGCAGACCTGGGTACAGTTGGAGGAGATGTTCCACCAGCAGTTCTACAGGGTAGAACTAGAAGTGATGCTGGCAGACCTGTCATGCTATCGTCAAACCCATCTGGAATCCGTAGAGACCTACCTTTTACGTTTCAAGACTGCTCGATTCAAGTGCAAGATAGTCCTTCCAGAGGCCGAATACGTGCGTATAGCATTAAACGGCCTGGGCTTCGAAATGAAGAAGAAGTTCTATGGGACAGAATTCACAGATTTGTTTGAGTTATCCTCTAAGGCCTCTCATTATGAAAAGTTCTTGGCAGAGGAGCAGGACAGGAAGACAGCATCCAAGGGAACGTATTACCGTGACCCTAATTACGAGGTTGCTGCAGTGGAAGCAGAGGCAGACCCAGACGTGGCAGTGGCGGAAATCATCAACAAAAAGCCATACGTTTGCCGACCAGGGCCTATACTTTTGACGTGGGTAGGGCTGAAGCTATCTTTGATCAACTCTTGGCCGACAAGCTGCTCAAACTACCCTTTGGTCACAAGATTCCAACTCCGGAAGAGCTGAAGGGCAAAGAGTATTGTAAGTACCACAATTCTTAGAGTCATACAACTAATAACTGCATAGTATTTAAAAATGATATCTAGGACAAAATTGACCAGGGGGAGTTCAAGTTTCCTGAAAAAGACAAGCAGCTCATAGGGGTCGATGGCAATCCTTTTCCCTCAGGGCTGAGTACAAATATGGTCTCCGTAGACATGAGAGGAGTGCCTAGGACTGTTCCTAGGCAGAAGATAAGTTTGGGAGCACCTTCCAGAGCAGTTTACAAGTCCAACCCGGGCAGGTACTGGGATCCTTATTATGATGAGAGGGATTTCAGGACAGAACGGTTCAGGAGGTTTGAAAGGCAGAATTCACAGTGGTCCAAACCTACAGGGGTGAAGAAACCAGAAAGGCTAACCTGTTCCATGATATACACGGAATGTGGTCATCATGCCAGTCCTAGCAGGCCTAGCAAACCAGCCCTCAAGAGCATTATCGTGGGAAGGACTGAACCAAGGACTGAGGAGTCACGCAGGTCTAAAGGAAGAAGGGTTGTCCGTGAATCTGTGTTCAATCGAATTCAGCCAGGTTTGGTTGAAGTTGAAGAAGAGCTGGGCAGTTTGAGGATTTTTGCTCCTTCCAAGGGCAAGCCAAGAGTTGTGAGACCTCCAGTCACTCCTCCAGATGAGTGGCATAGGGTTGAACATCTAAAGTTTCCCTTTGAACCTCCACCTTTGTCCAGATCTCAGAAGAGGCGCCGCCAACGATTCAGGCAGGCAGCAAGAAGGACTGAGGAGAAAATAGACCTACCTGACAACCTCATGAATGAAGATGATCCCAAAGAGAAGACGAAGATGGAGATTCCAGTGGAAGAGCCTATGGTCGAAAAACCTAAGGCTAAAAGAGTATACAAGCCTTTGGAAAGGACTATGGAAGAGGCTATCGTTGAGCCTCCTCCAAGGACTTTACCCCAGAAGCAAGTCCCGTTCAAGAGGACGTACAAAGAGGCCGTTACCAAACCACCTCCAAAGCAGGCAACTGTATCCAAGAAACAACCTCTCTTGGAAAGAACTCTTAAGGAGGCTAGGATTCAGCCTCCACCCAGACAAGTCACTTTGCTCCAGAAGACAGCCCTTGAATCTGTAAGGTCAGACTCGGGGGGCAAGTCGAATTTGAATCCACAGGCCAAGGAGTTCAAGCCTGGACAGGGTTCTAAAATGCAATGCAACATGGTTGTGATCCTACCAGCAGATCTAAAAGCCAAGGACAACACCCCAAAAGCCATGGAAGGAGATGTTGTAGAGATGGGGCAAACTGCTGAAATTCTAAACGAGTCCTTCTCTGTAGGACTGAACGGGGCCTTCAGTGATTGTGCTAAAGGATGAGACTTAGGGAAAGACTGACGATCGGGCAGCTAGTGTGATCTTTGAAAGACCAGATCTTAAGATAAACAAACACATTAAACCCTTGTACATCACGGGTTGTCTTGATGGGATGCCGGTCAATCGTCTCCTAGTGGATAATGGGTCAGCAGCCAATCTCATCCCTAGGTTTATGATGCAAAAGCTTGGGAAGACTGATCAAGACCTTGTCTCCTGCACTTCAACCTTGACTGATTTTACTGGGAAGGAGACAGCTTGTCAAGGTATTCTGATCATGAACCTAACAGTAGGGCCCAAGACCTTAACAACACCTTTCTTTGTTGTTAATTCACACTCTTCTTTCAACGTTCTGTTGGGGAGAGATTTGATTCACTCTTGCCTGGTAGTTCCCTCAACCCTTCACCAATGCCTTATTTTCTGGAATCAAGACGATGTGGAGGTGATATGGGCTAACTGCAGACCTTTCCAGGCCTCTAAAAATCATGCTGAGGCCCATTTATACGATGAAGGAGTGGGTCCAATGAAAGTGGCAGGCCTTGACACGTATGGCCGCCACAAGATAGCTCCTATACATGGCAATAAGTCAGCGCAAGAAGTAAAAGCACTTTTTCAAGAGTTAATCGGTCCAATGATCACGGAGTCAAGTAGGCCGATTACGACTTCGTTCAAACGCCCTTTTCAATGTCAATAAACCCTTTAGAAAAAGAAAAGAGTGTGACCCTTCACGCCACACTGTCAAAGTTTGAAGCCTACTTATTTGAAAGGAGTCTGATGGGTGTTCAAGAATCAGAAGAAGATCATTTGGCCTGCGCGGCTGAAGTAATCAATGAGGATGAAAACCTGGTTGAAGAGCTAGATGAGATCAGACTAGAAGACCTTGAAGCAGCCCCAGCCAAGTTGGATGATCTAAAAGCTGACGTGCAAAATCCTTTGGAAGAAGTTAACTTGGGAGATGCAGAGAATCCCAAACCTGTATATATTAGCCAACTTCTCCCAAAAGATGTCAAGAAAAGGTTCATCTAGCTCTTAAGGGAGTTCAAGTCTTGTTTCACCTGGACTTACGAGGAACTTCCAGGTCTGTCCAGAGATCTAGTGGAACACAAGCTGCCTATTCAACCAGAATTCAGACCTTTCAAACAACTGCCAAGGAGGATGTCCAATGAGGTCTATTTGCAGGTCAAAGATAAGATCGAACGACTCTTCAACGCTGGGTTCATACACACAGCCAGGTATGTTACTTGGCTCTCTAATATCGTTCCAGTCCTTAAGAAGAACGGCAAGGTGAGAGTATGTGTGGCCTTCAGAAATTTGAATTTGGCATCTCCAAAGGACGAGTACCCAATGCCAGTTGTAGATCAGTTAGTGGATGGGGCTTCTGGTCACAAGGTCTTGTCCTTCATGGATGGACATTCTGGTTACAATCAAATCTTCATCAACGAGGCCGATACCGCTAAGACTACTTTTAGGTGTCCTGGAGCCCTAGGAACCTTTGAGTGGGTCGTAATGCCCTTCGGCCTGAAAAATGCGGGTGCTTCGTTTCAACGTGCAATGAACGCCATATTTCATAATTTCATTGGCCGTTTTATGGAAATCTATATCGATGATATCGTGGTCAAATCTCAGTCCTATGATGAATACTTGGAACACTTGAAGAAGTCATTTTTGAGGATGCAACAGTTTGATTTGAAGGTAAACCCCTTAAAGTGTGCCTTCGGAGTGTCTGCAGGTAAATTCCTTGGATTTTTAGTTCACAACAAAGGGATTGAGATTGACAAGAACAAGGCTAAAGCAATTATGGAAGCAAAGCCTCCTACCACCAAGAAAGAGTTACAAAAGCTTTTGGGTTCTTTCAACTTCTTGAGAAGGTTTATCTCAAACCTAGCAGGAAGGGTTCAGGTCTTCTCCCCACTCTTGAAGCTGAAGGACCAAGACATCTTTGTATGGGAGGCAAACCATCAGAAGGCCTTTGATGAAATCAAAGGCTATCTAGCCCAAGCTCCAGTCCTCATGCCTCCCATCAAGAACAAGCCGTTAAAGCTCTACATCTCAGCGGCTGAGGGCTCTATTGGGGGTCTTTTAGCTCAAGACAATGCTCAAGGAAAGGAACAAGTGGTTTATTATTTAAATAGGTTGCTGACTCCTTGTGAGAGGAGATACACCCTTATTGAAAAGATCTGTCTTGCCTTGTACTTTTCAGCAATAAAGTTGAGGCACTATATGCTTCCTGTTTTGGTTTATATTATAAGTAAAACAGACCTAGTCAAGTACTTGCTTTCTCGGCCAATTATGAGGGGCCGAATTGGCAAGTGGTCTTTAGCTTTAATGGAATTCAGTTTTCAATATATCCTCAAAAAGCCGTGAAGGGCCAGGCCTTGGCGGACTTTCTCGCTGATCATCCATGCGTGGATATCGATGATGAACCTGAATAAGGACGGAACGCTTTTGAAATTTCCCTCACTCCTTGGACGTTGCTTTTTGATGGATCAAGGACTCAAGAGGTCTCAGGCTGTGGAGTAATTATCATCTCTCCTCAAGGCCTGAGGACGGAATTGTCTTTTCAATTTGATTTCCCATGTACAAACAATCAAGCCGAATATGAAGCGGTTGTTATAGGCCTTGAAATTCTTAAGGGATCTAGAGGCCAGAGAAGTGCAAGTTATTGGGGATTCAAACCTTGTTATCAATCACTTGGCAGGAACATTCAAATGCTATAGTGATGACTTAGCCCATTATTATATGGCAGCCATGCAATTAATCCAGGATTTTGATAATGTCACGGTCAAACACGTCTCAAGGAGTATGAACACTGAAGCCAACAGCTTGGCTCAGGCCTCTACAGGCTTGAAGTTAGCTCCAGAAATTATTCACAAGATTATCACGGTCCAAAAAAGATTGTTACCTTCTGTAAGGAGAAGAAGTCTAGGACTGGAGGTATTTACTTCTGATTTCACGGGAGAAGAGTCAGACGATGAGCCAGAGGACGATTGGCGTACACCTATTATTTCTTTCCTCAGGAGGCCCCATCATAGAACCTCTAGGAAGGTAAGGAGAAGGGCTATGAGCTATATCCTCGTGGGTGATGAATTATACAAGAAAAGCTTTGAGGACGATTTACTTTTAAGGAGTTTAGGGCACCCCGAGGCCATGAGAGTCATTAGTGAAGTCCATGAAGGAATCTGTGGAGCTCATTAATCAGGGATAAAGATGAGATGACTAATAAGAAGATATGGATACTATTGGCCAACTATCTTAGAGCATTGTATTCGTTTTTCAAAAGGATGTCAACCGTGCCAAGCCCATGGCCCAATTCAGCGTGTTCCTGCAGCTGATTATCATGCCGTGGTCAAACCTTAGCCATTTAGAGGCTGGGCCCTTGACGTAATTGGAAAAATTTATCTGCCCTCTTCACGAAATCATACTTACATCTTGGTAGCCACAGACTATTTTACTAAGTGGGCAGAAGCAGTGCTATTAAAGTCTGTGGATCAACAAGAAGTAATCAAGGTGATCAAAGAATGAATCATCCATAGGTTTGGACTGCCTAAACACTTGGTTGCAAATAGGGGTACAATATTTATGGGAGAACAAGTAGTCAACTTTGTTGCCTAGCAAAACATCATCATGTCCAGCTCCACTCGTTATTACGCACAAGGGAATGGCCAAGCCGAGTCCACCAATAAGACTTTGGTCAATATTATAGAGAAAATGGTGGAAAATAATCCAAGGGCTTGGCACGAGTTACTCTCTAAGGTCTTATGGGCCTACAGAACTTCAAAGAAGGAAGCTACCAATATAACCCCTTATATGTTGGTATATGGACATGATCCAGTCCTACCAATGGAAGTGGCGGTGAAATCAACAAGGATAACATACCAACATGGCCTCACTCCTGCAGATTATACTCAGGCTATGTTGGTGGAACTTGAAAACTTGGATGAAGTTAGGCTCACAGCCCTTGACCATATGTTGGTTCAGAAAAGGAGAGTTGCTAGATCTTATGACAAATGTGTGAGGAAGAAGAGCTTTTCTGAAGGTGACTTGGTTTGGAAAGCCGTATTTCCTTTAGGGGAAAAGAATTCAAGATATGGCAAGTGGTCCCCGACCTGGGAAGGACCTTATCAGATTGCTCAAGTCCTTAGAGGTAATGTCTATCTTCTTATGGACTTAAGTGGTGTTCTGTTTAAGCATTTAACAAATGGAAAGTACTTAAAACATCATTATCCTACGATGTGGGAAATGAAAGATTTTGGGGAAAATATTATTAATAAACCATAGAGAGACCCACCAACAAGGCCTGAACGGAGGCCATAATACTTGTCATGCAAAATTTATAAAGGCCTCAAGTTCAGGCCACATATCATCAAATCAAACCAGTATCCTAGGCCAGTTAAAGGAAAGTTCTAGGCCAGACACAAAAGGAACGAAGTTAAAGTTATTACAGGCCCAAATCGAAAGAAGGAGTGAGTTTTGAGGACAAGACCTACAGGAGGCCTTCAAGGCTGTCCTTAGAGGTAATGTCTATCTTCTTATGGACTTAAGTGGTGGTCTGTTTAAGCATTTCACAAATGGAAAGTACTTAAAACATCATTATCCTACGATGTGGGAAATGAAAGATTTTGGGGAAGATATTATTAATAAACCATCGAGAGACCCACCAACAAGGCCTGAACGGAGGCCATAATACTTGTCATGCAAAATTCATAAAGGCCTCAAGTTCAGGCCACATATCATCAAATCAAACCAGTATCCTAGGCCAGTTAAAGGAAAGTTCTAGGCCAGACACAAAAAGAACGAAGTTAAAGTTATTACAGGCCCAAATCGAAAGAAGGAGTGAGTTTTGAGGACAAGACCTACAGGAGGCCTTCAAGGCTGTTCTTGAGCTTTTCCCAGGAGGTATCAAAGTTAGCAAGCTGGACTTCAAGTGTTTCCCGCTGCCCACGGAGACTTGGAACTTCTTCGACCAGGAGATTCAACTTCATCTTCTGACTTTTTGATCCAGCCTTCAGCTTATCATGATGCTTGGCCAGCTTCTTGGATTCAATCTGAAGTCCGTCCAATCGACTTTCAGCTTCTGCCAGTTTAGCTTTGAGGTCCTGGATTTCATTGGAAGTTGCAGTGATGCTAGCCTCATTGGTCTTGATGTCTTCTTTCAGCTGGTTCCATTCAGTGCTGAACCTAGTTAGCTCCATATCAACCACGTCTAGTTCGGCCAACTTGCGTTTATCTTACTGAGTTCATGTGTGGAAGAGTCATGAGACTTGATCATGTTGGGAAACTCCTTTTGAAAATACTGGATGGAGGTCTCCTCTGTTTCCAAGGCCTTAGCCTTCACCAGCACGTCCATGGCCTTCTTGATATTTGAGGCTCTGGCGGGATAAACGGCTGCCTTGAAATTTTGAAGAAGAGCCATTCTGAGGGCTGTTTTCGCCTCGAAAACCTCTTCTGGGGTGAACTCAGACTGATAAGTTGAGCTAAGACCACTACCTGAGGTGCCGGAGGTGGCTGCTTTCAACAAGTCTTGGGCAAATTTGAACAAAGAATCCAGGTCCTCGTCTTCCTCCTCTTCCTGCACATTAACGAATTTAGGCTCCACGATGGGATCGGTTGGTGGAGTGGACTGAATAATCGGAGACCTAGGTTTCTCTGGAGTCCTCGAGGAAGCTTCATGCTCGGGTTCTTGTTCAGGCACGTTTAGTTCTTCATCTGCTGTTTCTGCCTCTTCTTCAAAGTAGTCATCAAGTTCCTAAGGATTGAAAACAAGAGGAAGTTGATGATAATAGGGAGCCATAAACGCTTGGAAACTCCTGTCGCAATACATCCTTACAATAGGATTATGTTCTGTAGCAGATACGGTATTTTCAAAATCAGCCGGTGTGGAGATTATCTTTCTCCGCCTTTTCTTCTTGGATGGAATAGATTCAGCTTGTTCTTCTTTGGCTTTAGAGTCGGCCTGTGAGAAGGAAGATTAGTAAAACATTCAAATAGAGCATAGGGGCAGAGCCATAAAGGGCACAGACCTTTTCCAAGGGATCAGTTTCAGGAGAGCTAGTCTTGGCACCGCTTCTAGTCCTACCAGCAACTACCTTCTCGGAGGCCTACAGAAAAGATGAAGGCATAATTACCTTATTTTGGGGGATGAGACAAAGGACTAGAACGTTCATACCTTCGGCCATTGCCTTTTGGCAGTTGATTTCAACCTCTTTGATCTTTGAGGGGCTGAAGGGGCCGCAGGAACGTCTTTAGGAGCATCTCCCAGACCTGCCAGTACAGAGGAAATTTAGTCCAAACTTCAGAGGCTTAAAAAGGGAGTAAGACAATAAAGAGCCTCTGAATTACCTTTTCTTTTTATACTCAAGGTCGGTGAAGGACTGATTTGTTGTAGAGGCATATGAATGTCAAGTTCAGGCGCTCTAGTGGGATTGGGCAGAAGCGTGGTCAAGACCTCCAGGTATGAATTGAAGAAGTGCATTCTTGTATAGCCTCCCCACCAGCTATCAAACTTGGCACCCTTGTCAGTACGCTCAACATAGGTGTGGAAGGCAAAGTTCTTCCTCATCTCAGGGAGAAGGTTCCTAACTCATTCTAGGTCTCTCAGTTGGATCACAGGCCTGTCAGTAAAGTCCTCATTCAAGGACTGATATGGGGGCACTGGGGTTAGCTGACAAAGGCCAAACTGCCTGGCGAATTGGGTTGCGTTGTAGTACTCAACTCCACATTTGTAGTTTGTGGGAGTAAAGGCCATCCCATACATAAGATCTCGTGAGATCAAGAAGCTGGTCCAAATCTCCATATGATCATCATAATCATCACTCGGATCTGATGCCCCTTGCTTCAACCACCAGGGTACTGTGTCCCTAGTAAATGGCATCCAGTTCTTTCCCATTCCCGTGAGTTTATGATAGAAAAACTTGAAGTAAGTACCAAACGCATATCTTGGACCACGGGCGTCAATATAATGAAGGCCATAGCAGGTATGGTCTGGATTTTTGGTCATAGGCGGAGCGAACTTAGGGAAGTAGAACCAGAGCCATAGAGTAATGATCCATAGTGGACCAGGGGCAAATATGAATTTGTTGCTTATCAATTCTTTCATCCCACGATAGAGGTGAGCCAAGACTAAAGGGCCAAATGCTAACTTTTGCCTTGAAGCAAGGGCGCAGGCCAAGTCTATGAAGTCTTTAGTAACTCTATTTGCAGAAACACAGAAAATAAACTTGTTCAGCCAGGAAAGGAGAAAAGCTACGTGTTCACTGTCTTCTATAGGACCTTTTTTGGCATAGTGATTTATGAAGGGAGAGAAAGACAGAGGCTCTTTGTACTCGAAGTAGGGGTTTTCTGAGATAGAAAGTAATTGGCCTCAATCCCGAGGGGACATAGGCCTGTCAAGAAAGCAATATCCTAAAGAGTAGGACTTATAAGGCCTATCTTGAAGTGAAAGGAGCTCGTTGTAACCAACCAGAACTGAGATGCAGCAAGGAATAAGTTCTTGTCCATGTCGATTAGGGATCGACTAAGCAAGATAGCGTCTCGGATCCTTATTTGCCTCCACAAATCCCCTTTGGCTTCCAACACCCGATCGAGCCATTCCACGTATTTCGCATCAGGCCTATGCCAAAGCCGGTTGGGAATGTTTGCAGTAAATCGACTCTAATCAAGGCTGGGAGACTCGAAGGGAAGGACCTCTTCTGCCAGTGGGTACATTGGGGCAAGTTGAGAGGGGAACCCTAATTGGAAAGCGAATCCGAGTCCAACCCGATCAGTGTTAGCAATCACCATAACGTCGTTGGTGACTACTATGCGTTCCTCCGCTAAGGTCTTTCGGATCTGTACAGCTAAGCTATTAGGGTTTGGAGGGGGCATATTGGCTTTGTGGGTCGCCATTGCTTCAAGGATTTGGAAGCAAGATCAAGGAACAATGATGGATCAAGGTCTTTGAGCTCTGTTGAATTCGGGTGAGTAGAAATGTAGAGAGGATAAGAAAGCAAGAATGGAATTTGAAGATGATGATACAGGATTCAAGGGATACTGTTGCACTTATCTCTCCTGGGGTTCGAAAATTAAAATGGCAATTGAAGAGATATGACTCTTGATTGACCCGAAGAGGTTCTGGCGGCTTCAAAGGCTGCATGCAAACCAATGCAAGGCCTGGGGAGATGACACGTGTCCCCTAGGCCCAAAGAGGTGGTAATGATTTCAGCCGATAGGACTCTTCGGTGGGGTTTCTATCCCAAAGTTATTGGGATTTGTTCAATTCAAAACGTGGGGGAGTCCCAACCCAATTAAAAGACATATTTGGAGGTTTAAAAAGTTGTTAGGCTTAATTAAAGCCTGATCGTCTTTTTAAAATTCAAGCATTTGAGAATTTGAAAGGGGTTTTAGGCTAATCTAAGTCTAATTATCTCTTTATTTTTTCAAATCTATTGATAAGGACTTGTTTGGTTTGCCAAAAACTATACTCTGTCCTAATCGACAGGCCTAGATCTTGAACAAGATCAAGGCCTGGGGGGGCATTGTTTACACTCGTTTTTGGCATCCAGTCCTGGGCAAGTATTGGAGGGCCATTTAATTATTATTTAATTAAATTGGGCTGTAAAATGAAGTTATATTGGGTTAAAAACAATGGGCCAAGCTTAGGCAAATTAGGCCCAATTGATTTTAACTTTATCCGATCACGGGCTAAGAGTATTTAAGGCTTAATTGGCTAAGTGAAATATAAAAGCCCATGGTTGGAATTGTTTATCTGGGTTGTTCCGAATAATACCCATGCATATAGGAAGTGGGCCCATGGAGATAATGCATTACTCAGCCATTTGACTGTTTGACCAGGTCAAAATGGCTCATTACTACTGCCCACAAAAGAATGAGGGAAAATAGGTCCATTATCTTTCTAACTGCCCATGCTCAAGAATTAGCACATAGGTAAATATTATTTACCTCCAATAACCACACATGATCCCACTAAATATGTTAGTGGGTAGTTATTTTGGACACTTTGCAACATTTGGAGCCAACTCCAGACACATGTCAGCTCGTGGTGAAGGCAGGAAACTTGGCTCAGATCTGGACCAGTGCAATATTTGCCCACAATCATTTGTAACTTCCAATAACTACCCATTATCCCATGATCCCATGAATTGAAAGTTACAAGGGACACATGGCACTACGAGAAGAGAACAACCAGCTTTTTGCATGCAGAAAATTAAAGACCCTTGGCCTATAAATACTAGAAGACAAGAAGAAAAAAGCGTTCCCACACCAATCAAGCTCAACGCTTAAAACCAAAAGCCTTCCTAGCGAAGCAATTATCTCATTCCTCCCTCATTTCCATCTCTCTTGTACTCCCAATTTGGTTATTACGACCTAACAAAATTATTCATATCTCCCTCGTATCCCAAACTTTATTATTACGACATAATAAAGTTATTCTTACGTTGTTACTTCTTTTCCTACACGGTTAGGAAATTATTAAGTCCTCGCTCGTAGAGGCAAAACCACGGACCTTCATTGCAATCCAGCCCTTAGGTTGCAGCATTATCGCCCTCACAGATTCGAAGTCAGAAAAGGGGCACTCAGTCCTTTACTTTGGACGCGACAAGTCCTGGCATGCCCGCTCAGTTCTTGAGTCACTTCGGAGCCGAAACACTATCATAAAAAGAAAATATCTAATACGAATTAATGTGGCAACAGCTTCTTTGTATAATGTGAAAAACTAACAATCTATAATGTGAAAAACTAACAATCAAGAAAAAGTTCTCTAACGTTTTGTAAAACTAAAGGAGAGAATACGGAGGAAAAAATGCCTCCTCCATCCTACTTTAAATGTCTCCTACCGGAATCCGGGCATTTTTAACGAAAAGATATATATATATATATATATATATATATATATATATATATATGCAGTCATTTTCAGATAAGGAGGTCCTTATTTTAGTTAAAATAAGGACCTCTTCATTCCTCCTATTTTCCATTCGAATTTCGATGATCTGAGCCGCTCAATGTGTTCAGAACGTGATTTTAAGAGTACTCGCATGGAATCAGCAAAAAAATGACCGGAAAGGGCTTCATCCGAGTAGTTTTTATTTGAACCGTTCAATAAAAAACAAACAAAAACTACTCGAATAAAGCCTTTCCAGTCATTTTTTTTTGCTGATTTCTCGCGGGTACCCTTAAAATCACGTTCTGAACACATTGAGCGGCTTGGATCATCGAAAATCTATCGGGAAAGGGAGGCCCTTATTTTATTAAGTTAAGGTGGCCCTTAGGAGAAGGGGACTATATATATATATTGTTTTTATTTGTTAAATTAAATTAAACCAAATTATATATATATATATATATATATATATATATATTGTTTTTATTTGTTAAATTAAATTAAACCAAATTAAAGTATTCATTGAGTACTTCAATTTGGTGGGAAAAAATATAAAAAATATAGAAATATATTTTTTTTGAATTTGAAAATATACGATCACTACAAAAAAAAAAGAGTGACAATGACAAAAAAGTTGTCACTGAGCTGTCACCAAAAGTATGTTGCTAAAAAAATTTACTAATAGCTTTTCACCTATAGTGGCAGCTATTTTTTTGTAGTGGATTTCGCATAGGATTATATGCAAAGGGGACGGAGGAAGTATAATGCTTTGAAAGGGTTTGGAGGTCAAACATGGCCTCATTATGCGTATGAGAATAAAAGAATACTGGTAATAAAGGATATATAGAAAATTAACTTCAATCATTCTACCTCCACACCCACTTACACACCTAATTACACACCCACACTCATAATAGGGGTGGAGCCCGCACACACTACACACTCAGTGTGTGTGGGACCCATCCCTATTGTGAATATGGATGTGTAAGTGGGTGTGTAAAGCCAAACAAGTTCTTTTAAAAGATAAGGAATAGTGATTTTTACACTCCTCTTATTTATATCTACACTCTTTTGTCTTCATTCGGGAAAAAACTTGCAAGACAACAAAGAGGAGTGCAAATGTTAGAAAAAAAGGAGTGGAAAATCAATTACAAAAGATATATATTGCAAATTTAGTTATGAAGTCAAATGAGTGCCATAAAAGGGTATTGGATACAACTGTCACTGCTTTGCAAGTATAGCTATGGAGTCAAATAAGTACCTATAAAAAAGGGTGTTTCATACAACTGTCAATCCAGTCAAAGGATTCATCGTCATTCTAAAAAAGACATGAAACATATCTAAAATTCTGAATTTAACCATTGACAGCTTAGGCTAACAAAGCAATCCATCTCTATTTTCTTCAATAAAAGCCCATGCATGCAATTCCCATGGACAAAACAAATGACTCCAATTCCAAAATCCCCCTTCCCCTCCCCCACCACCGCTGCTGCCGCCTCCATGAAGGCAACAAATTTCGCAATCCTCACCATCGTTCTCTCTCTCTTCTTTTCTCCCTCTTCGGCCAAAACCCTAAAAGACCATCTTTTTCCGACGATAGAAGTCACCCTAAGCAACGAATCCGGCGACAACATATACCACCTGTGCAACTTCAACAGCTCCCAGAAATCGTTCAATTTGCTTCCTAAAGGGGAAAAAGTCTCTTGGAAATTCAGGCAACACCTCTTCCCGACTCGGTGGTGCTACTTGTACCTCAATGATGAAAAACATGGGTTTTTTTGGGCGTACACGGTTAGGTTGAAATGCAAAGAGTGCGCTTGGAAGATCACGAATGGGCCGTATATTTACCGGAGGCGCGACAAGATTTGGGAGCTGGCTTACCTTCATTCAATTCCGGGCACGAGTTTCGACCCTGATGGCCGATGACCAGAAAGATTGAAGATGGGGGCATGGACTTGATCACATAATTTCAACCCATTAAGATACATATAATACTCTGTTTCTTGCTAAAATAGTCTTACCATAGCATGTCTTTGTTCATAGTATTGGAACAAAGGTATCTCTTATGGATCACAAAGTCTTTTTTTTTTTTTTCCCTTTTCCCCCCATAGAAATGCATAATCCCAGAAAAATTAATCCCCGGAAAAGTGTCCAGGCCCCAGCGCCACATGTGTTGTGGAGGATTATCGGACCGATTTCGAATAATCATTCGCGCTTGATTCACCCGTTCGGTCATTTGGACTGTGTCTAAGAATTGCGTGAGTTGTTTGTGTTGGAATTTTCTCTCTTTTGGGGTTTGTGTTGGTACTGATCAGGATTGATGTTGTCGTTGTCTTACAGAGGGACGAAACCTCCTATATCAATCAATTCTTCATATCCTTAATTATGATTTACTAATTAGCAATGAAATCTAAACCGATACTAATATGCTATATATTCTGGTTCTGATTGATCATTGTGTTGAGAAGATTTGCAATGGGTTGTTTATGTTTGATGATGCGAATGTATTGTGAATTGAAAGTTGGAATTTCTGGTGAAGAAATTTGGGTTCTTATTCAGATTGGTAGATTGGTTAACGGCACATTTGGGCTTTACAGACATGACCATACAATCCTATCTCATAAATGTTGTGGGCATAGATAGACGTTTGTGCAAAGATTTGGACATAAATGTGTTTGAAATCGTCCAATGCATATAAGCCTCACACGGTAAATGTGGAGCACACACATTGGACGATTTCGGGCACATCTGTGTCCGATTTTTTTTACACGGATATCTGTGTTGGCTGCATTTTTCTATTCTCTCTCTATGTCTTATCTTAATTTGATTTGATTAATTAATTTAAATTGTTCAACCCAGTTTTACAATCTGTTGTTTTTAATTTTCTCCAATTTTCTTAGGTCAGATTTACAAGGAATGTCTTCAATTTTAATTTTTTACCTTTTGCATTTTAGGTTATTTAGGTTTGACTTTTTCCTCAAGTGCAAAATGTTTTTACATAACCAAAACAAAAAGGCAAAAGTATTTCGACGTTATTGGAAATAATTTTTACCATTTTATGTAGGAAAATGTTTTCCGACGTAAAGCAACGAAAACTAGCTACATACTACCGGATCAAAAGATAAATGAAAGTGCAAGTATGGTAAATACCAACCACCTCTTTTATGGAATATATATAGCCTAGTCACATCAATCACTATTTGTAAATGACCTACGTCAGGACCGAAACTAAGGTCCTCAGTCGTGTTAGGAGTAATAATAACATCGTTTTTCATTACAGCCCCCTCAAGGGTGGTTTTGATCCCCTTGCATCTCTGGCCCAAGCAATCAAAACTGTCATTTTGATTGTTGAAATCCAACCAAAACCCCCAATTCTCTTGTAGTATTTCTACGGGGAAACCTGTTTCACAATTTACTTTTTCATCTTTGAAAAAGTGAAGACAAAAAGTCTGTTCACGCGGGAGTATCTCTAATTTAAACAACTACTACAATATAAATAGAATGCAAAATAAATAAATAAAAAATACTAATAATTACACCAACAAATCGACGATTCTAATACTGAATGTTCCATCAGTACTACTTTTCTCATAATAATAATTCCCCAATAGAGCAAGACAGAAATGTGAGTCTTTCTTTTTTCACGACCATGCCTTCGGTTCACTTGCATATTTAGAGGATTCTTTACAGGACCTAATAAAGAACAAGAGTTCCAGGACCTCGGAATCGCACCCACGTACGCACGGTTGTGGATCTTCCGATACAGAGTAGATGAATTGCTATCACTATGGTTGGTCTCTAGCTACTTCAATAGTGCATGCACTCGTGATCATGAGGATTCTTTACACCCTCCAAAAACTAAGATATGAATAGAAACTGCTATTTATCTCCTGTTAGACACATCGAAATTTTTTTTTCCTATGAAGACGGTGATCGACCGGTATAAACATTAACATCTCCAAAATTGATTAGTTTCTCCTCAGCAGAATAAAACATTACGAGAAAAATATATATAACAAAAAAGGTAAATATTTCATAATAGCCTCATTAGACCGTACATCTTTCTTGATACATCCATCTGTGTAGATAGATGCCTTTATCTATCTGCCACATTCTTGATACATCCAGCCGTGCAGATAGAGACGGTCTAAACCCAACTCACGTTCCCTATTGGTGGGTGAACAATCTAACACTTAGTGAATTCTGCTTCACAATGATAGGAAGAGCTGACATCGAAAGATTAAAAAGCAACATCGCTATGAACGCTTGGCTACCACAGTTAACCCTGTGGTAACTTTCTGACACCTCTAACTTCAAATTCCAAAGGTCTAAAGGATCATTAGGCCACGCTTTTACGGTTCGTGTTCGTACTGGACATCAGAATCAAACGAGCTTTTACCCTTCTGTTCCACACGAGATTTCTGTTCTTGTTGAGCTCATCTTAAGACACCTGTGTTATCTTTTAACAGAAGTGCTGCCCAAGCCAAACTCCCCACCTGACAATGTGTTCCGCCCGGATCGGCCCGCATAAGCGAGCCTTCGGTCCAAAAAGAGGGGCATTGCCCCGCCTCCGATCCACATAATCAGTAAAATAACGTTAAAAGAAGTGGTATTTCACTTTCGCCTTTTGAGCTCTCACTTATCCTACACGTCTCAAGTCATTTTGGGAGAGGATTTAGTCTAAATCCCAAGAAACAAGTACTTACAGGTAAGGAAGCATCCTTGTGTTAAAGCATATCAAAAACCTTGGTGCACTAATCAAACTGTGGAACCCTATATATATATTGTAGAAATTTTATGTCCATCTCAAAATTAATTGGTAATGAGTGGAGAGGTCTCATATGTTATTAAGTGATCATTCATTCCACTCCTAAGTAATGTGAGACTCTATTTTCTTAACATCTCTGCTCACGTGCAGCAGCGTTTGAGGTCTGTCACGTGTGACCACTTTTGGGTCCTATCATCGTGCAGCCTTTTTGCTGGTCTGTTATCGTGGGGTGTGAATTGTAAATTTTTAAAATATGGGGTGGAACGGGTCCCACTCTGATATCATGTAGAACCTTTATATCCATCTCAAAATCAATTGGCAATGAGTGGAGAGATCCTAAATGTTATTAAGTAATCACATATTTCACTCCTAAGCAATGTGAGGCTCTATTTCCTTAACATCACCCTCACGTGGAGCCGCGTTTGAGGTCTGTCATGTGTTACCACTTTTAGGTTCTATTATCGTACAGCTTTTTTGTAGGTCTGTCAGCGTGGGGTGTGGATTAATGTAAATTTTTAAAATGTGGGGTGGAATGGGCCTCGCTCTGATACCATGTAGAAACTTTATATTCATCTCAAAACCAATTAGTTATGAGTGGAGAGGTCCCAAATGTTATTAAGTGATCACTCATTCCACTCCTAAGTAATGTGGGACCTTATTACCTTAACATCCCCCTCACGTGCAGCCGCGTTTGAGGTCTGTCACGTGTGACCACTTTTGGGTCCTATCATCGTGTAGCCTTTTTGCTGGTCTGTCATCGTGGGGTATGGATTGTAAATTTTTAAAATGTGAGGTGGAATGGGCCCCGCTCTAATACCATGTGGAAACTTTATGTCCATTGGCAATGAGTGGAGAGGTCTCAGATGTTATTAAGCGATCACCCATTCCACTTCTAAGTAAGGTGGGACTCTATTTTCTTAACATATATTAGATTTCTTGGAGGGTTCCAACCTAAAACCAATTGGCAATAGGTGGAGTAGCCTTTAGAATTTATTAACCAAGCTTGGGTGGCTTAGATGAGCGATGTGGGACAAGTCTAACACTCCTCATCACATGCAGCCCGGATGCACGTGGAGGTGACAGATCAGGAGCTGACTGACTAACCCAAGACCTAACTCTGATACCATGTTAGATTTATTGAAGGGTTCCAACCTAAAACCAATTGGCAATAGGTGGAGTAGCCTTTAGAATTTATTAACCAAGCTTGGGTGGCTTAGATGAGCGATGTGGGACAAGTCTAACACTCCCCCTCACATGCAGCCCGGATGCACGTGGAGGTGACAGATCAGGAGCTGACTGACTAACCCAAGACCTAACTCTGATACCATGTTAGATTTATTGAAGGGTTCCAACCTAAAACCAATTGGCAATAGGTGGAGTAGCCTTTAGAATTTATTAACCAAGCTTGGGTGGCTTAGATGAGTGATGTGGGACAAGTCTAACACTCCCCCTCACGTGCAGCCCGGATGCACGTGGAGGTGACAGATCAGGAGCTGACTGACTGACTCGGGCGACAGAGATGACAGAGACTTCCCACGAGAGGTGAGACCACCCAAGACTTGGCTCTGGTACCATGTTAGATTTTTTGGAGGGTTCCAACCTAAAACCAATTGGCAATAGGTGGAGTAGCCTCTAGAATTTATTAACCAAGCTTGGGTGGCGTAGATGAGTGATGTGGGACAAGTCTAACATATATATATATATATATATATATATATATATATATATATATATATATATATATGTGGGTGTCACCTATGTATGCATTGCTTTTGGGGTGCGTTTGTGGTTCACTGGAATGAACACATGATGGGATTAGAATGGATAAGATTTGAATATCGACTCCCATTTCCGTGTTTAATTGTGCTAAGGAATGACAATTCCCGTTCATATTTCATCCTCAATATACATTTTGTATAGTATATATTGGTGTGGGGACAGTGGATTTTGTGTGGCCATAATTAATTTGTTATAGTGGTATATTAGTGGATTTTAAGTGTGGCAGGACTCTCCCAACTTGCTGATCCTCAATGAACCATAAAAACTAGAAGAAGTACTCTTTGTAGCTAATTTTGGAGTGACATTAATAATTAGTAGGGAACGGTGGAACAAAATGATAATTCATTCGTTTTCACAGTGGAATAACCATTTCCTATATCTAGCTAGGTTAATAGTGATTCTATTTGGATTGAGCATATTGCCTTTTCGTGCTAAACTTCACCCTCTATATTTGAGAATGGTTGTTGATATATGGGTGCTAACTTTTATGACAAAGAAGAGGAGTGGAGTTGAGGTGAATAATGGTGATCTTTCCCGTGGCTTGTGTTGACATCCAATTTTTCCCCACCACTCGCAAATTCAAGTTCGTAGCAACATTGAACGACGCCGACTTCATCTTGTTTTTCTCTGCGTAGCAACAAGAATTTTAGTTGTGTTCGGACCCAATAAACACATTAAAAAAAAATTAGTTGAGAGCACCACAAAACAAAATAATGCACACCGACAGAGCAATATTGGAGCGTCGGCTGTCAACAGGCCTTGGCAGGGCCCCATGATTTCCTTGGAACATGCATCATGGGAATGGGATGAGGACAAGGGAGATGCATTATTGTTTATATTGTATCAAAGTCACATGAATATATATCAAGATGCGTGGCTTCACTGGCTTGTATTCCTCCTCTCTTTTTTTTAATGTTTTTGTTTGGCTCTTTGTGGCATTTAAAAAGGCTGCCAAGGCTGCTAGTTCAGGGGGGGAGAGAATCCGAAAAGTTTAAAAAAAGGAGAAGCCAAAGCTCTGCCTCTCTCGGTCCAAAACCAAACACCTCTCTCTTTCCATCCCAAGCCAAAAGGCAGAGAGCAAAGCTTCTCATCTTCTCAACCACATAAAACAAATCCCTGCTCCTTCAAAAAACCAAAAAAAGAACCTTGGTCTCCACCAGACAGAAAAACCTCTCTCCGTCTACAAAAAAATTCCAAAAGCACTTCTCCTAATATCTCGAGGCCGAAGCCTTCTCAGTTTAGGTTCGAGGAAAAATTCCGGATCCCACTGTTCATTGAAAGCCGGGATTACACGACAACGATTATATAACTAAAAATAAGTACGGATCGAATTTTGTGCTATTTCTAGCTATATCTTTGTCTAGTTTAATTTTTGAGCACACCTCTAAAAATCCACCGCACAAGGTGAGAAGATGTAATCCTACGCAGGGGGAATTTTCCCCTTTCAATTCAAATTTATTTTATGTGCAGGTTCTAATAAATGGGGGACCCTTTTCGTGTTTATGAGGATAGCATTGATATTCAAGTAGCCGGTCCATTGTCATTGAAATCACCTAGTCGACATTCGGGTCCTAGTGAAATAGGATTCCACATGCCTTAAACACGAAAAGAGAACTGACGGCTATGTTATCAATAAACAGCTTTATTGCATGCATTTTATTTTTAATTTTTTTGTCAAGGATAATTAATTGAAAAAGGCCAATTTTGAAAAATAAAGTACCGAGAGGACGATGTGGGGTGCCTAACACTTTTCCCATACGTAACAATAAATCCCCAAACTCATCTCTGTTTTTGCAAACTCTCAAATGGGAGTCAATTATAAGCCACGTTTGAAAAAAGAATTTGCTCAAATAGAATTACTTTTAAAAGCAGAGTTAAAGCCATTTTCTTAAATAAATAAAAAAAAGCCTTAACGAGTGACCTAACACTCCTGAACTCAATGTTTGGTGGCAACTCCATTTCTCAAATAACAGTCTGAGTCATAGCTATCAAACTCAAAATCCACAATCGTCACATTTAAAAGTCATGATTTTAGAAGCGTTGCTTTTTTGCCTTAAAAAGTGGGTTAGATGACCGTTGGTAAAAATCGGGGCGCGATAGCTTAGCATCAGGAAAAAAAACACAAAAGAAAAGAGAAAAAATAAAATTTTGAATGAGAAAAGGGAAGGACACTAATTTGTTGATTGAAAGAAGGAACAAGGAATTTCATTGTTGGATTGTTGAAAGGTAGGAAAAGAGAGAAAGGGCGGAGTTGAATAAAGTGAAAAAGGGCACACATTATTAAAATTGCCTTAGTTATTGTTTCTAGCTCATTCTCAAACACTTAATGTTTCACCCTAACCTTGATATACCTTCTTTTACCTAATGATATAACCACAATTAAAGTTTTATTTGATCCTACGGGTGTTGGAGTGTGAATTGATGGATTGATGGACGTGAGAGAGAATTCTAACACTTGGTGTTTCATTCATGAGATTATGTGTTCATAATATAAAGCGTTCTTTTTGTGTTTTGTGTGCGAAGCACTTTGCTTTCATTTGTATAACTTCTAACCGCACACTTTGAGAGTTCATAATATGCACCTTGTTTCCAATGATTTTCTTTGTGAGTGCATATTACACGGTGAGGATTGAAGTCGAGACTCAGTTCGGAGAGAGCGGTTAGTCATTGCACAATTGAGGTTGAGGTCCCTATCACACACATGCTAAGCTTAGTTGCCATGGTTTATTTCTTGACTTGATAGTGTTTGAAACTATTTGTGCCTTGTTATATCTTTGTGGTACATAGTTGAATACTCTTGGCTTGATGGACCATTGAGTTGCATGACGGGCTTAGTGTACCATGGGCAGTGGTGGTGCCAGTGGTAGTGCAACAATGTGAGGGACTGGGAGAAAATCAACAAGGAGAAGGAATGCCCTTTTTTGGAGTCAACCAATAGGGTCATTTGAAGCATCTTGTGGCAGTGGTAGTGCCAGTGGCAGTGCAACAATATCAGGGACTGCTCCCAGGCAGTTAACCCAAGGAGAACCATCAACCCCTGGCACTACCTAAAAGTCTTACACTTGAACGCCAAATTTAGTACTTTTGGGATACTTATTGAATTGTCAGTAGTCTTTTGAAACCTTTATCTTAGTTTAGAAGCAGTATTTGTAACCTTATGTTGACTAGTTTCAAAGTACTTTATTGGTATCTGCAATTGGCAGTGCATAAATTATAGGCAAACACTACTTTTTTTTAATGTAATGAATAGGCACTGTGTATTGATCTTTTGTTGACACAATTTGTTATGTTTTGGTGGTCCAAAATTGTAGTTTATAGACAGCTTTTGGAGCTTCAAAATTGTAGTTTTTGTGGTTACAAAATGCAGGTTTTAATAGTTAGGAAGTGCAGGTTTTGGTTTTATATTGATGACTCTACAAATCTGCTCATGGTGGGTCTATGGGTGTATGGATGAATGCAGAGGAAATGATCAGGGGGAATCTGGGTCTAAAGGGGTGAGATTTTGAATTCTGAGTTTAGGGATTTCGAATTTTTGGGTTTAGGGAGAATGAGGAAATCTGGGTCTAGGAATATGGGTGGACGGTTGGGTAGGAGAGAGAGAGAGAGAGAGAGAGAGAGAGAGAGAGAGAGAGATCTTTCCTGGTCGTGGAGGGTAGAAGGAGAAAAAGAAAAAAAGGGGTTTGGTGGAGGATATAGGGTTTGGGGGTAATGGAAGGGCATTTTTGGGTTCAAATTTACTTTTCCATCCAACTTTGGAATTTTCTGATTTTGGACGGAAAAGAGGGTAGGGGTGAAGTTGCTTACTTTTGATAGTTGATGGGATGATCTTGTTGAGTTTTTTAGTTGAGGGGATAATGTTGCAAAAACATGTTAGTTGAGGGGGTGTTCTTGCAACTATAAGCCAAGGAAATAGTAGAGCAAATGAAGCATGTTAAGTTGAATGTGTTGCTGCATCTTTAAGCCAAGTCGCATAGTAAGCTTTGTTGATCATATGAAAATGTACGCAATATTATTAAGAAACCATAAACATAATTGTCTACAATGTTTTTTTTTTCTTTCCTTTTTTTTTACAGGTTATTATTATTATTTTTTCTAGTTAGCAATTTTTCTACACTTTGGAAGGCAAGATTTATACTAACCACTTGCATGTATAGGCGTATAGCCCTTCTTGAGAGAAAATTAAGGAGAGAACTTGATTTTATTTTTAGAAACACTTTTTTTTAGGGTCTCCGCGAAAAATAAGCTCAATTCGATACTTATAAGTACTTGATCCAATCATTAACTTTTCATTATCCGAAAATCTGAATGAAACTTTAGATGATTGGATCGAACATCTATAGATATTAGATTGAGTTGATTTTTAGCAAGGACCCTTAAAAAAATATTTTACGTTTAATAAACTGCTCCGATCATTTGAATGAGACTTGTGATAGGCCTCACAACAAAATCCGTGCACATCTATGTGGTTAGTAGCATTTTTTTGTGTATGCGAATAGGCTATAGGTACCAACGAAATGGTATTGCTCGTGTACCAATCAAAATACAGGGCCCACTTTAGGGTTTTGCATGAATGAATCAAACCATGTATTATTATTATTATTTTTTTTGAGTGCCTTGTGAAAAATCAGATTTATGGAATAATTGTGAATGCTTACTTGATCTAGTGTACCGCTTTTTCATTCATAATTCAAGATCTTATATTTTCTTAATGAAAAAATTGCCCGATAGATCTAACATTTCAGTTATCCTATAGAGCTAATTTTCTGATGTGCCAGTAGAAAAAATACTTTTATATTATTTATAACGGTTTAAATTATTTGTGCGGGATTTGAGGTGGACCCGACAACCCAGTCGGTGCACCAACGGTAACATTTCGTAGGTGCCTACAGTGCAATCACTATTCTTCCCGTTGGACAAAGCGCGAGCACTAAAGAAAGTGAAAAGGGTAAAAGAAAAGCCGCAATACCCGTTTGTCGAAAGCAGAGCCAGAGCAACCCAGCAACAAACAATAGAAAAGAAAGACGAAGTACAGAAGCACAAGAGAGAGAAAGTAGGGGAGAGAGAATCAATGGCTGTCTCAGTCTCCATTGTGGCCATCATCACTTCTCTTCACCTCATCGCCTTCGTCCTCGCCGTCGGCGCTGAACGCCGCCGTAGCACGGTATACACACGCTTCTGCATATATATTTAAGCCCCATTTTACCTACTTTTTTGTTTCGCATTTTCTTCCGCCTTTTTTTATTTTTGTCGTAATTTTAAAATTCATATGCTATAATATGACATTAAAGAAAAAAAATACCGTAATTGTCTTGTATTTTGGTCATATTTTTTTTCTTACGACTCCTCCTCCCAAACCAAATTCGCAAAACATAAAAAATATCAAAAATTGAGGGACAATTCTCTGTTCTCTCTTTAATTTGCGTTTTTCTGTGCAGGCGAAAGTGGTGCCGGATGAGTACGACGAGAACACATACTGCGTGTACGACTCTGATGCGTCGACGGCGTACGGGCTGTCGGCGTTTGGTCTGCTACTGATTAGCCAAACGGTGGTTAACGGCGTCACCAAATGCTTCTGCTTCGGCAAAGGGCTCATGGGGAGAGGGAGCTCCACTACTTGGGCAGTCTTCTTCTTCATCTTCTCGTGGTATCAAATTACCATACTCTCCTCACTTTCTCCAACTTTTTTCCGCTTTAGTCTGACGCTTCAATTTTAGTCTGACGCGTCAATTATGGATTCCGTTTTGTGGGTCCTAATCACCGAAAAACAGTGGACCCCGTGAGTGCAATGTTATAGATAACTTTATATTTTGGTGGTGTTTAATCTTTTCTGGATTAGTCAATATGTGCGGGAGTTGGTCCGAACATTTGAGTGGGCCAGATATTTGGAGGTCGGGGTTTGAGTTCAGCTTTATTAGCAATATTGGCTGTCATTGTAACTCATTAACCACTTACACACTAACGTTAACACTGGTAAAAGAAAAACGGTGATTTTCACATCGTTTTTCGTTTTCTTAATAACAAAATGCATTCTATTTTTTGGTCCTTTTTTTTTTTTGGTGGAAATTTGTTTGTGAACTTAGAACATACACCAAAGACAGTATCATATTATAAATTGAAAAGATGGTACATGTGTGAGTAGAAAGGGGTGTGAATACAACTTTCGCTGCTTTATTTTTTGGGATGTTAAATTATTAGAAGAGAGGTGGCCCATTGTGACCAGTGTCTTTGCTGTATGTATAAACTGTGTGGTGGCCATTTGGGTTGGTATTGGAGGTAATTATTGACCACGTGATATACCTAAACCAGATAAGGTACCTTTGTCTATTTCAGAGTTAAATAGTATGATTGCTAATCGTAGTTGATCCAAAACATAAAAAAGAATCATATTTCTTTTAATTTCATACAATTAGCTTTGTTTTATTTGCTGTCTGTGTCATTTGTGCATGTAAAGGTTTTGTTACTTTTGTTGTGTTCTGCTAGTTGGTAATGAACATAGGTGATTTTGCTATGGTAGAGAGACCTCTATTTATTTGGTGGAACCATCACTACTGCACTACTGTATTGGTTGGCAAAATGTGCAATTACAAATCACAATGGACATTGAAATAAATTCAACTGGTTCTTGTAGTCCCATGGTTAGTGAAATAATAACTATTATGCCACTACTGATGGAGTTGTTACCGTCTTGGCACAATTTAAGGTTCTTGTTCGTTGGAGTCCTATTTTTCGAAAGTTCCTTTATTTCACCTGATCTTAGGGCTTAGGTAGGTGGATTTTGTGTTCCACCATCACAAATGTATTGGCATCAAATATTTTTATTATCCATTGGAGTTATTAGCCAAAATTACTTCATTTTCTGATTAATTGACCATTTTTAAAATAAATTCCTTCTAATCTTTTCTAGCATATGGTAAGAAGAATGCTCCCTGCATAAGCAGTTTCTCCAGGAAATTGTTTGGGAAGGCGACGTTCCCTCATTGATCAGCATAACTTTTTAAAAACACATTCCTATGCTTGCAAGCTTCTTCTTACTTGAAGCTTGCATTGATAAACGATCATTTGCACGTATTAAAGTTTGTGGGAGCATTGGAAACTTGTAGGGCATTAACAATGATGAAAGTACCAAAAACACTTTCTTTTACGATTGAATCACGTCATTCGCTTTTGTCATTACAGTATTCACAAAATCATTAGAAAAAGTGTTTAGGATTAGAAAGTGTCATCATAATCTAACAACAATTATCAATCACATAAAACAATACTTCCCTAATCTTTTACTAGACTCTATCGTTTTGTTTTACAACTCAGCCTGTCTTGTGACCTGTCCTGATATTGTCGTAGGGTGTCCCGCATTGTCAAAATGAGTTGTTTTTTAAAATACAGCTGATTTGAGGATCTCTGATGAAGTGTTCATGCTTCACAGCCAATAGTCCCCAAAACAAGTGTGCAGCATCCCCACTTTACTGAATGAATTGGTGCCACAAAGTTTGCCATGGCATCATGTGACCCTGGTCTATTGTTGGTTAGAACAAATTATCCAATACTTTCTCCTAGGGCTCCAAAAATGCTTCTGTGATATCGATTAATTCATCACTGTATCATGAAATTGGGGAAATGCGAGTGACAATTGCATTCAATATAGGCATAAATAATAGTTCCAAGGGTGGCCCTTCAGCAAAAAAACAATTGTAGCCACCGGGCCAGTGACCAGTCAGCTTATATGATCATAAAGTGAATATTGTTTTTGTAAAAGTATCAACTCAAGAATTATTTTGAGTCTTTGACTAAGAAAAGCATTATTTTTGGTAGATAACTCTTACCATGTGGTTCACTGATTTTTCATTACAAAGCAGTAGAGGTAAAAAATATGCATGCCTTAAGGACTACTAGGTCTGGACCATTCCAAAAGCCCAATTGCAATTTAAAGAGGGTCGCAGTTAAGTACAAGTACCTCTTGTTTTTTTGTGTGGGTAAATCACAACTACCTCTTGTTGTTATTAAGATGTTGGTTAGAGGAGAAAGAGTTGAAGTTAGGGTTCAACGCCTATGGGTTTGCAGGATGAATGGCCCATCTATGGCACATGCCAATATTCGTGCCACGAGGGCTTCTAGATTCTGGGCATCTACCCAAGGATGCTAGAGTACAATGGAAATGCAAATATATATAGTGCATTAGTCTTTTATTGTTCCCTTCCTTCATATTGGATTTTTAGATGAGGTAAAGAGGTAGTGAATTTTGAACTTACATGCTCAAGGGAGAAGCGCAAAGGCTAAGAGTTACGCTAGAAGATAACATTCTTCTTCAAAACCCAAAGGCTAATCATACTCTAAACTCAGCTGTCCTAATTTCATTCGTGATCAAAACATTACGTAGTACTTGTTTTTTAACAACCCTCCAAGCATTGCAGTGAAAGAAGATTGCATGCTTGACTGTAAGTAACTAAAAGACTCGTAAATTACCTGAAGAGCTTAAATAGGCACCCGAGAACTGGTCTGCAATCATCTCTCTGCCTTACTTAAACCATGAAAGAAATTATAAGAAGCAAAGAAATTCAAGACATCGTCTGGAATAATTGCAGGCAGCTTTGACAGCCTTACTGAATATATGCATTTCTCCCACCAGTAAACTCGAAAGTGAGAGCCTTTATTTATTTTGAAACGAGAAACATAGAACTTTCTAGTGGTTTGTGTGTTTCAGCCCAATTAGGCAATTCTAACCAAGTAGGTTTATTTGTCACTTTGAAAATTGGTTAAAGCTGTCAAATGCATTTTTGTTCGTCCTTCGCGATTTTGACTTTGATTTCTATGACTATCTTGGAACGATGCTGTCAACACTTTTCGAATGCAAATAATTTAGTTTTTTGAGTCTATTGGAGGTTTTTCCTTGTCCTCTTTTTTCCCCTTGGTACTTTATCGTACTTTGTAAACAGGTAGATATATTGAACTACGTGAGCTAGGCTTGTTGAATTTGATTTATTAGCCAAAGATTGTTGAATTTGACTCATGCTTATCATGTGTTGTCCTCATGTGTTTGGCTGGTAAGAAGCTTGTTCATTGATCTTGGTTAAGGCGGCGTAGTTTAACCATGGACCGTGATTCATGCATGAAACTGCGGAATTGCACTAATGAGTTTACTCGTTAACCTAATATTGGAAGTACCAAAAGGAAAAAAAAAGTTAGCCTAATATTAGAAATTTGCAGTATACTCCAAACTGTAATTTCCTGTCGACATCCTTTTACGGTGAATATTAGCTTGCCTGACTAAACCAAATCAAGATTCAGATACGCTTTCGATGTTATGGAGCGTTAACCATTTATGGTTGTGTTTATTCCTAATGGTACCCAAGAAGATAGGCCCCATGATAAGTGGGTAGTTATGCTGTAATTAACGAGGAGGTGGTTATTGATAAGCCCATGAAGGAATAATTTTTGGAAGATGGGAATTGAGTTTATTTTGTTACCGATTTTTGGCCCCAAACAAGGGTATTCACAACTATTTTGACCCAGTCAAGTACCATGATCTAACAACATGGGAAGTGGGCTATTTTTGTGCATAGAACATAGGACATGTCAGGCCCTGATGCAGTTCTGCAGCAATTTAAAGGCCCGAATCAGTTTTGCCTTGGCGGCTTGGCATATGAATACAAGGTTCGAAGGCTAAAAAATGTTTCGAACACCAAAAGTTCTAGCAAGTTCCATTATCATTTGGGACCTGCACTTCTTTTTCTCTCATTCAATTGGTCTATCACCTCTTTTATTTCCGTTTTCCTTGGTCTTTTCGCTCAATTCACTTTAGTTTATTCCTTTCAAAGCCTAGTCTAGCCTAGCATGTTTTTCAATTCCATGTAATTTCCATTTCCTTTGTCACCATCAACTTTGTTATTTCCATAGATAATGAAGTTTTTTTTTGGTTTAAGTTTTACGTCTAACTTTGTTCCTTAAGCTAGTTAATTTAGTTATTCCATTTTCCACGACAGTTGAGAAATTTGAAGTCACTCTTTGTTGAGGCAAAGAAAGAACCGCTTGTGACTTAAACCCTAAGTCAAACACTTTCGTTCGAGGAAGAAGTCAGATCAAGGCCCACATGTACTTAAAAATCGAACCATTATTGGCGCGCTCACGTTAACTGTTCACGCTTACGAGTGTTGCTCACTAGGGGTGAGAATTTCCAACACGACACGAACCGGACACGAAGTTAGCGTGTTAAGTTTAGTTATTTCTGACATGAAACACAAATATGACACGATACAATAACACGAAAAGCTAAACAGGTTGGGTTAGGGTTGACAAGTTGGGTTAGGGTTGAGAGAATTCTGACACGAACATGAGATGACACGACACAAACACGACACGAGAATTTATGAAAGGACACACTAACATGACACGTACTGCACACGAAGTTAGCGGGTTAGGGTCGGCTATTTCTGATACGGAACATAAGCTAAACAGGTCAGGTTAGGAGAATTCTTACACGAACACGACACGACACGATGTCCACCCCTATTGCTCATGCCTTCACCGCGAAGGAGGGAGATTAATTCAGTTTATATTTCTAATATTAGGTTGCCTAATTGAACCAAGTCAAGATTCAATTAAGCTTTGACAGTTCTGAAGCATTACGGTCTTCTTCGTCTGTTGTGGTTTATTTTTAACAAGTGGCATGGAATTCCAAGTTGCATTGATGTTTTTGTTTTGTTCAATGTTTCACGCTAACATTTGAGGGAAAAAAAAACAGGGTTAGCTTTCTGGGGGCAGAGGCATGCTTACTGGCAGGATCAACAAGAAATGCATACCACACCAAATACCGAGCAGCCTTTCGCGTACAAGACTTATCGTGCGCCACTCTCCGTAAAGGAGTGTTTGCTGCTGGTGCTGCTCTTACATTTTTGTCAATGGTGGGCTCGATCCTTTATTATTGGGCCCATTCCAAGGCTGATACCGGTGGATGGGAAAAGCACCGCAATGACGGAGGACTTGGTATGACCTCCCCTAGTTACCCTGAGAACCATCAACAACAGAGGACCAATGAATTTGAGAAAGCTTAGTTGTGGTTTGATCAGGTTAGTAGCTGCAGTTTTGGTGACTTGTTGAGAAATATGAGAGTAAGACTGATGAACAAGAACATCAGACTACTGAGTTTTCAACTTGTATACATTATGCCATATAGTATGTGGAAAGCAATTTACAGTATTGTGTTTGTCTGTATTTATTATTGTGCATTGGTTTCAGTTTGCTTGGATTTCATAAACCCTTTATTTACTTGTCATGAGTTCAAATGATGTCATCTGGGCTTTTTGTTCCTAGTTATATACCATGACACCATTGTTGACTTGTAATGTGGATTCTGCTTATGCCTTAATGAGAAAGTGATCTCGAACAAATGTGATTGGTTTATACAATATGACCGACTTTTTTTCTTTGTGCCAGTTATAAGGGGTGGCGTTTGGTATGGAGCAATACACCAAATGTCTCCTTTTAAACTTTTTCCATGCGCACAAGAAAAAGAACAACAATAAGCATTTTTAAGCATAATTAGGACACGCCATTGCTCCATCCGAACCAATGTTAGCTGCGAAATGGTTCTCCGAGATGTGAGACATATTCCTGATTTTCGCGCCAACCCTATATCAGTCATTGCTTTGGACCAGGAGGGCAATGTGAAGTCCTTTGGTGATGGTCATTGGAGGCTGGCGACGAGGTCCCTAGTGGTAGCCAAGGCACTGGCATATTGGTACCTTGTACAAGACTGACGTGAAGATACACTCAAACAGCCTGAATGTATTTCAATACCACACTTTCACCGAATTTGTGGCACAAGAGGCCTGGTCATATGAGCTAGAAAGGCTGGGAGATTCTTGAAGAAGGAAATCTCCCATTCCAGCTAGAAAGGGGAATGAAGTAAACCCTTGGATAAACAGAGCAATGTTTCTTTTAGCTCTTCGAGCAAACAAAGATATTGTTAACTCTGATTTATCTATCATGTTTGTGATTCCTTTGAAGTGGAATTGTTAGGTGGAAACGAGTAGTTCCTAACCTTCATCGCCGACACATTAAGGATGTTGTGGGTGTATCTCCTGAAGACAAAAGACAAGGTGTTCTAGTGTTTCCAAAGGTTCCATCACTTCCATGTCATATGGTGGAAAGGGAATATTGAGAAGCCATTGAAGCGTCTTCAAAAAAACCCTGGTGGACGGTACACTTCCAAGAAGTTCCAAGCGTATAGTGAAGATCGGGATATTCGGCACGAAAAGAGTTCCCGGCGCTACGCAAGACAAGAGCATAGCCGAAAGGATGAATCGCACCATCATAGAAATTGAAATCAGATGCATAATCATAATGTGTAACCTATCAACACCAGTTTAGAGATCAAGAATCAGATGCATAATCGTAGTGCCTAAACTATCAACACCGAAGCTATGGACACAACTTCCTACGTCATCTACAGTTCACGGTCAACTCAACTGGATTTTGAAGTCAATTGGATGGAAGAGACTTTGTGGTCCACACCCATTCAAGTCAATTTGGAAGACAGTTGAGAGTTGGCAGCCCCATTTCTCAGCGAGCCTTCTCCTCAAATTAATTGGTGAGGCTTTGCCTCATACTACTCTTGGTAAAGCCTCATGTTCTTCATGAATCCTAGTTTTGAACTTGCTATAAATGGCAACATCCATAGGTTTCGATTTAGAACAACAGCCACAGGTGATCAAGGTCCATAGATCACTAGGTTATTTGTTACAAGCAATTTAATTGAAAGTGTCCATGAAGTTATTAACTACCTTTGTGTTGTGATGCTATTTCACTTGAGCCCTATCTCTGTCAATCTTTTTTCAGATCGATAAAAAAATTTCTTCGCCGTTCAAATTTTTTTTTTTTTTTTTTATCATAATACTAGGAACTCATGATCATTTAAAAAAGAGTAGTTAAATTACTAATAACACAAAGTTAGTTGTATAGATCCAGAACTAGGCCTAGTATCTGAAGTCCGTTTAGTGCACATGGACTACAAGCCATTGCTACATTTGTTACTAGGCCTAGTATCTGAAGTTACTACAAGTCTGTCTAGTGCATTGGACACAGTTTCGTGCACATTTGTATCTGGATCTATGCACAAGCCATTGCTACATTTGTTCACAAGCATTCGTCCATGTTCAATACAGCAATCATAGGTTATCAAGGTTCATAAAGCACAAGGTTTCTTGCTACAAAGGAAATTGGAAGAGTCTATCAAATTATTAATACAACGAATTACGTCATAATACAAGGAACTCATGATCATTTAAAAAAGAGAATGTCCATGTGCGTAGATTTGTGTGCAGAGATTCGAACACTAATGTACCGGTAACCGTGTGATACACGTGGATCCTAAAGGAAAAATCTACGTGCATCGGATGGTTCTGGACACATGTATCAGGATCTATAAACATTAATCTGCATACGCAGATTACTCTTTGGAAAATGATTGAGAAAATCATGAGATGATCAGAGTTCGTCGTGGTTGGAGTCTGAGCTGAAGGAGGGGAATTCAATTTTATTTCCACAAGGGCGGCCATGTGGTAGCACCGGACATTCGATGAAGTTGGAGCCAGAAGTGTCCACACACAGGTAAACCTGGTAGATCTGGTGGTTGCCTCTAGTATCCACATTGCAATCAATGAATGTGGTAACACCAAGTGCTTGTTCAATGGCTACCTTTATGCTTTCTAAGCTGTGATATTTTCCATCAGCAGGTCGAATTCCTGTTTATATCATAATACATATCCAAAACTATCAATTGAGCGAGGCAAGCTAGTAATTAAGATATATAATTGTTACAGTACCAGCTTACAAATAGGAGTACTAGACTAGAGGGATGGCAAGCATACCTGTTTGCACATTTTTGGGGTAGGTATGGATCGTGAAGAGGTCATGATAAACTGGTTTTTAATCGATTACTATTTCACCCGTAATAAGAGTTAATGGCACATTAAAAGTAGTTGTATAAACTAAATTTTTGGAGGGGCAATTATGGAAATTACATTTGTGACAGAGCTATAAAATTTAGGGCGCTGCTATTCACAGCCCTTTATTTTCTCCCATAGCCCACTACATTTCGGTAAATGGTTGTTGAAAATCATACATAACATTTCGATAAATAGCTGTTGAAAACAATATTATATTTCGGTAACTACATGTCGAAAATATGTTCAACTTTCGATAAACAACTGCCGAACATACATTTTCGGTAAATAGCTGTTGAAAAAAATATTATATTTCGGTAATTGAATGCTGAAAATATATCTCAATTTCGGTAACTAACTGTCGAGTATAATTCAAAATTTTTAACGGACTATGGGAGAAAATAAAGGACTGCGAATAGCAGCGCCTAAAATTTATTCACACCGAAAAGTTCTGTTTTCTTTTATTACTTTTTTATTGAGCTCTCTCTGTCTTCCTCTCTGTAGAAGAAGAAATCATATATAGTGTAAAAGGAAAGCGAGAAAATTAAGAAATTGTGATGCAAAAATACGAAAGAGAAACTATAAATATACCATATGATTTTTAATTTGTTTCTGGTGCCTCCTTTGAGGGCTCCTCATGCTCTGTTGTGACGCCTCGCGCTTTGAATTTCTTTAATCTTTGTAATTTGTTTTCGAAGATTAATAAAAATCTTTTTTTTCTATTCTATATATATATATATATATATATATATATATATATATATATATATGATTTTTAGTAGAGGATAGATAAAGTAGATACCGTTATTTACTTTAGAAAAAGAAAATAAATATACACAATTTAACTACTAAAAGGCACTACTAAAAGATTGTAGAAAGAGTAACGATTGCTATACTCAAAATAATGCCTACATAACTGCGAATGTAGGATTGATAAATCAACCATATATCATTTAAGTTCGAACCCATGTTCGGTCGTTAAAATTTCGTTTGAGATAGATTTGTTATATAAACAAATTAAGCTTGAAAATGCACAGGAGTAGTATATATATACCTGCGGTCTGGAGGGCTTGAAGAAGGTTTGCTTTGGCTTTAAGGTCAAGAGCTTTTTGAAAGTAGGAGTGCTGGTCAAGGTTCGATTCAGAGCAAGTCCCATGTTTATTCCATTCATGTCCCCAAAACTTTATCCCATCACCACTTGGGCAGGCTAGTGTGGGCCAGTCCTTTTCCAACCTACTCAGGAGATCTGAGATCTGTATATACATATAAAAAAAATTAAAAAAAAAAATCTGAAGTCGGTTAACTAGCCAAAATATGAACTTGCCACAGGTAATCAAATAATTTGAAGGCAAAATATAAATACGAATAATATTATAGTATACACTCTTATTTTGGGTATATGGTTTGCACCCTTATAATTACTTTGAATATATTTACAGCATTTTAAACAATAATTATAAACATCTTGCACAAAAAATCATAATATTTGTATAAAGATTCATAACATTGGCGTAGAGATTCGTAATATTTATTCAAGAAATCATAATATCAAGACGAATTCATGACATTTAATATGCTGTGGTTCAAGTTAAAGATGTGTTATGAATATACGTACAAACATTATGAAATTACTGTATAGAAGTTATGAATTCAAGACTAAATTTATGAATTTTTTATTTAACTTGATATGAACTTTAGGCAATTTAATAGGTGTAAGTAAACCATACGCATATAAATAGGGTTGTGTGTTGTAGCCTTTCTCCACTGTATCCTAAAATGTAAAAAGGGAGATATATTATGGATTATAGATGGGTTCTGCAAAAATTCAATGTTACTTGATCATTCTTAACGATTAAAAGTAGATATATATATTTTGACTAGGTGAAAAAGTTATTTTCGGATGAAGCGAAAACCATGGGTAGAACCCTTTATTGTGGGCCTCACCGAACGTTCATTGCTGTAATCTAAACCGTACATCTTGTAAGACCCGCAGAGTAGCGTACTCACGCAACAAATAAGCTTGATCGGACATTAACAGGTATAAAAAAATTAAATTTTGGTTATAAAATAGATAGTCAAGGATATTTTGACTTAAAAACTATTGACAGAATCTAAACCGTTCGTTTTATAAGCTAAAATATATTCCATTTTTGATATACCTAGCTATAAAAGTTTGAGATAAAGCTAATTTTTTTTGTGAGTATATTACTTTGCGGGTCCTACAAGATGAACAGTTCGGATTACCGCAATGAATGCACGATAGGGCCCACAAATGACAGTTTCAAATGATTCAGATTACCGCAGTGAACGCACGATAGGACCCTCATTCTGACAAAACTTTATTCTCTTTCACTAGAGCCAAACTATAAAACTTTTATCCTATGTTTATAAAAAGTGATATTAAATCGGTTTAGTTTGCACGATTCTTACCATGATCTCCTTGTTGAGAACTAATAATCGGACCAAATAAAGTTAATGGTTCTTATTTTTCTAGAATCATATGTATACGTCACTAAATCGATCGCAGAGCCAGACCAAAGTCTATCGTTAGGATCAAATCCGGTTAACGGCTTATTTGGTTTAATTTCTTGAATGCCCCTTAAAATGATCCAAAGGTTTAGTCATCTTCTTTTTATTCTTTCAAAAAAAGAAAAGAAAAAATTGACATACGAGGCAATGATATTTCTGAAAGTTTTATTAAGCAAGTTTAACCGTACGTCCTTGGTATATTTGTCTAAGTTAACATAGCCGATGGAAAAGGCCATATATGCATGCGGATGTGGTGTGTGTGTATATATATATATGGGCGGAGGCACATGGGGACAAGGGAGGGTGACTGACTCCACTGCATGCCAAATTAATTTCTCTTGAGATAAGTATAATTTTTACCTTATTTGATCCCAAATTTTCATAGGAATAATTATAATTTAGCTATTTTGATCCCACAAATAATCTCTAAATTGCTCCAACTTATTTTAAGTGCATATGAATCTAATTTTTGACTCTACTAATCAAAATTTCTGGCTCCGCCCCTGTGTATATATATCTCGATGATTAATTTTGGAAGAAGGAAAAGGCTATACTATTACTTGCAAGCAAACAAGTTAAGAAAGAAAGTCGTAGTAGTATATAAAAGGAGACTCCATGCCTTGGTCCTAATTTTCACATTTAAAGAGTGAGTACGTACGTATACAGTTTTGCAGTACGTTTCAACAAGAAAGGTGGGTCATGGGTGGGGATTCTGACAATTAAGGAAAATAATGACTTAAAAGTTACTCCATGAACCACATGGTCCTAGCTAATTCCCATTTAAAGGGTGAAATTATATTCTTGTGAAATTCTATCTCTCTATTCTATATATAGTGTTTGGATCGATGGACTTTAATTGGAGTCTATCTGAATTTGATTCTTTAATATTGTAAAAATAATTAAGCAACGTATAGTACGTAGATTCTATATATTTGCAATGCGAGTTTGGAGTTCACTAGTTTGTGCTATGGACACAGATTTAAATACAAATGTGTTTACAACCGTTTAATACACGTGGATCTCACACAATGTACGTGGCCCCATACGCATACATCAAATGACCGGAGATACACCTTTAATCGGATCTATGTTTAAATATCTGTATCTTAAGTATTTTCTATGTTTTTTACGTACGTAAGAATATTTTTGTTTGGATCATTTCCGAACGATTACCTTCGATTCATCAAAAGAGTTGCTCCTATCGCAACTAGAGGGGTAAGTGCCGTCATTATAATTAGGCCAAAGGCCATGAATGCCAAAATCTTCATCAGGCTTTCCAGTCTCAGGATAGCAACAACTTTGTCTCGTATCACAATATGATCCTGGCCACTGCATCAAATTAAAATGCGCACATCAAATCATGAATCTATTAATATAAGTCAAGATTCAAAATACTGCATGTAACTGTTAGTGTATTGTTGTTTTATTGATATGGTACAATTTGTATTGGTCTTATTTCTGAAAAAGTTTTCAATTTATCGTTGTAAGAATTTTATTTACATATTTATATGCATATATATATGCTAAAATCTTTGAAACCTTCCAACAAAAATGAAAATATGTAGCCAAGTGCCCTATAGAAGCAGTAATTAATGTGGCGATTTACAGATCATATATCAAGAGATAAAAGGAATTACAAGCTTTCAGTGCAAAAGAATGAACTAAATTTTGTATATATATATTTTTGAAGTAACAGCTACTATCATTTTATGAAATGACCTTAAAAAAATCCATGGTGTGACAAGTATGGGCCGGTACACATCCGATATGGTTGGTACCAACCAGTTCTTCACCCCGAACAAAATTGAAGGGTCAAGGAATCGGTTTTCTTTAAAACTGGTACTCTGTACCGGCTAATGAATATGGAATCAAAAAAAATAATTGACCGGCAAAAGAAGATATTATAGATAAGTCGACGAAGATACATCGAGGGAAACAAAATTAAAGAGAGAAAAAGAAAAGAAGCTATATAGCCTCATGATGCTGATACATGAGGCAAAGTGATAGATAGACCCGAAGCAAGAAATATATATCATCATTGAACAAAAAGTTGAATGGCATTCAAAAACTTGGTTCCAAGTTTAGAAGCATCGATCGATCCCAGGGAGACAGAGAACGAGAGACAGACAAACAACTGCATGACATGAAGAATTAAAGGAACATATATATATAAGCCGACTCACCTGCTGAACAAAGTAGAAGAAATCAAAACTCTGCGACAAACAAACAACTGCTAGACATTGTAGCACCAAAAGCTTAATCAAAATGGAAGAGTTGGACTTCTTCATCTTTTCCTAACTTTTCCTTTCTTTTTTTTTTTTTTTATGTTTTTGCTTTTCGTTACCTAGACTTTGGAATGAGTACTCGGTTGGCACATAATAGCTTTAATTTATAGGCAAACCCTAAAAGAGATACATTAGGTATGAAGGCATATGCTACAGTATATTCATACACATTGGTAACTATTTTATTACATGGTTTGCGTGCCAAGTGGAGGAAGACATGTCACCTCCCGATTATCCAGATTGTTTAATTAAATTTGAAACAATTTGATTTTTATACTCCAAGGAAAGTAGCTTAGGTTTTCCTTTTTTTCGATCGATATACCCTGTCGAGTTTGCTTATGATAATATGAGTACAATCTCCGTCTATCTCTTTTTAAGTGTTCAGTTTCGGAATTCCAACGTATTAAGGAGATATCATCATTACACATTTCACATTAACTTTTACTTATACTTTTCTTTATCCTCTATGAAACCATCATCATTATCCATCCAAAAAAAAATGATGGTTTCAAGCCTGAAAAGAATTTATCTGTCTATATATATATATTCTATCTATAAAGGAGAGCACCATGGAGTATACTTTAGAGGCTGACTCATATTTTACATTTCCAATTCACAAGACTGAAAAAAGGGTAAATATGTAATACCAACCACAGCAGTTTCTACCCTCAACCCCGTTAAACCTACAGGCGGTTTCAACCCCTTAAACTCAAATAGGAATCGTACATGAGATAGTAAAAGAAAATGCCAGATGGTGCCTACAGGCTACAATCCCACAATGAAATGCTAGGGTATGTTTCCTTGCCAAAAGACCTTTGGCCAAGGACATCTAGAGGTGTGCACTTAAGTGCTAGGAAAGAGGATGTCGGAAATTCAATTCTTCTTCCAATGTGTTGATCTAACTATTAGATCTAATAATACTAACTTTTGCCCGATAAAAAAAAAGGGGTAGGTTCCCTTTTGCTGATGCATTCATTTTATTAATTCTACTATGTAAATTATAGTTTTACCATTTGATCTCGTAATTTTTAATATTCTTATCATCTCAATTTCACAATATGAAAGCTTTTCAAGCGCATCGAGTTTGCACCAATCATTAGTAAAATAATAAAGAAGGCACGTTTACTCTCTTAGAACGAGTCCATCCACGAACGGCAGAGCCGGCTCAAGATAATTGGAGGACTAGAGAGACAATCTAAAATACATCTTTTCATATTAGTTTATACTGTTTAAAAATTAGTAGTTTTTTAAGTTTTATTTGTCAAACTTTTTAAGAGAGAGAAAGGGAGGGAGGAAGAGGAGATAATGCGGGATTTTATATTTCAAGGCAGAAGATAAGGGTGACGGGCGTTTGCAATTTGGGATTGGATAAGTAAACCTTATTTCGGAATATTTATTAGTGTTAATATCTTGCATGCTTGACTTTGAGTTTTTGTTTTGAGTCATTGTTAATTATTGTTGTTCATGTTTTTCCCATACATTTATTGTTTTTCATGCTGCATGTATATAACATGCATGCACACATACAAACATAGGGACCTTACGGAAATGGAGGCCTAAGGTTTTAGCTCAGCCAAATTTGGGGCTGCCCATGCATATGCGTGAGTCATGATTTAGGATGCGCGTCAAGGTTAAAAATTTGACCACATATATATATATATATATATATATATATATATATATATATATATATATATATATATATATATATATATATATATATATATATATATATATATATATGACAAAGAGATCTTCGTACGTAGTAGCATTGCCTCCACAGCTCGTAGACCTCGCGGCAGTATCATTGCTTGCATCTCCAGCTAGCCCTTTTTATAGTTCCAGTTCTATTCAATTAAAGAGAAAATATGAATATTTTACCTAGCTAGCTATAGCACACCCAGATGCAAGCAATGCTGTATATATGTACAATATTATTATGCAGATCGAGAGGAGCTAGGGATGTTAATTTGAGTGCTCCTTTTCTGGCGCCACACCACTTATTGCAGGATTTCGTTTCGGCTATTTCAATTAATTTTTTGTTGGTTAACATGAAATTACCTCGTATTATGGTTTACGTTGCAGATAGCGCATTTTCAAGGTGTACAAATGTCATGACTAGTGCTTATGTCATGTACCCAGATTATTCTCGGGCACTTTGTGATAGTTTTGAAGAAGGTTGTGTAGTTATTTCACACTCCACTTGTAATTAACGACATACACCAACTGACTTGCTTACCTTTAAGTTCTAACCTTAAGTATGTGGCTCAAAATTTTTAACTTAGGTTAATAGACAATATATAGTAACTGGCGAGAAATGGCTATATTTTTTCCAATGTGGGGATATTTCACGTTGCTGCACTTAGAATCCATACTTCTATTTATCTAGTTGTTCTTCTTAGAGCATCCGCAATGGTAATAATCAAAATTAATAACCAAAATGTGTCCCGCTAGTATTTAATTGTCCATTTAGTTCATAATCAAACTTAATAACTTCTACTTCCACATTGATTATTTTTGCACCCCTAACCAAAAACCTCCACAATACACAATGCACATTTGTCCAATCGCAAACAAGTTCCAATCACGTACCCGACCACACCAAATTATCCATTCCAATGTGAGGTATTTTTGAGTTATTGAGTTTTGGTTATTGGTAAAAATTATTAAATTTGGTTATAGAATGGGTGGAATTTGGTTATTTCCTAAAAGAATTATAATTAATTTTGCTTATTACAATGTAGAATGTTTTTTTAATATTGTTATTAAATTTGCTTATCCACACTCATTTGCTTATTACAATAGGGATGCTCTTATCCCTGTCTTATTAGTACAGTATTATTTATGGGGAGATGTTAGAGGCACAGCAATTTATCACACATCTCTCACATACATGGGGTCCTTAACATTTATTGAGAAATTCTCACACATGCATGTGAGAGATGTGTGGTTGATGTGTGACACATTAATATGTCCCTAGCATTTTTCTTATTTATGTAATAATTGTTTTATCTTTCCAAAAAGAAATTAAATCCAATGTGTCAGTAACGTGACGTATATATTATACGTACGTACACCGGCAAACCAAAGAGGTGTTTGGCAAGGTTACCACTTACCAGCATATTGTTAGGTAGCATTACGTGCAAGTCAAAACTGTGAAAATATATTCAAATCAAGGGCTGAAATTCTTGAGGGTGGAATAGTGTGAATTTTTTTCCCCCATCAATATTGTATATATCAATGAGGGAATAACCAAAAATTAGTGTGTTAACAACCATATGAGGTTCAAAGTAAGAGGTACAATTAAATGGATTAAGAGCCACACTGAATGGTTATTTGTTGAAACTTATTTTATTTTCAATTATAAGATATTATTTTATTCGAGGAAAATTCTTTTATTTTTCAATTCTCTTCCAAATATTGTTACTTACTTAATCTCATAATTTGTACTAAGGCAAATGCAAAGGGAAAGGAAATTAGTAAGGAAAAGGAAACTAGATGCTTCACAAGTACAGGACAAGAAAATGTTGTAGAAGAAACAGCTGCACTCCATGTGGTATTATATTCTGAACATTATTTATAGGCTGCTTTCGTTCTTCTCCTATTATTTTTATTAGTACTTAATTCTTTGTTAAATTTTGATCCATTCTATATTTCAAATAACTCCATCAGACATTTAATTATGCATAATGTAACCATCTATGACCATGTGAGTTGATCCGTTTCCTTTTATTTCTTGGTTGCAGGCTATCAAATTAGTATTTGTTTCATTTGCCTTTAATTGAATTCTTTATTCTCTTATGCAACTCAACAAGGACTTCGAGAGAAAACTGTAAGAACTTACTCAATTCCATGCTTAATTCGTAATTATCTATACCTTTTTATTTGCATTCTTAATTTCATTGTTATTTTTTGGTATAAAGGTTAAATAGAGTTATATTTTTTAGGTGTACTTTGTGTGGGGGTCAATCAGCTGATAACAATGATATGGTCCCTTACAATGCATATGTTGCTAGACTGTTCACTCCCCAAATCAATGTGGAATTTTTGCTGGAATGAGATATGTTAAGTATATCCGCAAGTACATCTACAAAAGAAATGATTATACCATAATAGTGTTCGGACGAATAGACAAGATCGATGACTAAGGTAACTTATTTGAGATACCATTTAACTTTTACAAGAGGGGGTTCACATAATTATATTCTTTCATATAATTCTGCTCTTTGGATGAAATAATTATGTTTTGATATAAGAAATTTAGGTAGGGTGATGAAAAGAAAATTTTCAAGACAATTGAAAAGTGATGAAGACAAACTTTTGGAACTATGATCTCTTTGCTAAATACGACCTATGTGGAGAACCCTTTTTGTTACATTTGTGTATGAGATTGACTCTATTATTGAGTTTTTTGTTTTCATGTTTCAATTTGAATGCAATGAATGTACCAAAAGTTGGAGTTGGATTTGACTATGGTAAGTATTGAATTTGGCTTTTTGTGTGTTTTTTATTTTATTTGTTTAAGTTTGGTTTTGTAATGGTTGCTCTTTTATACTATGTCAGTCATATATACAATCACATTATTTTTGGACAAAGAAGAGTTTGTCTGTAGTATTAATCGATGAAGTCAATAGCATAATGAGTAATTGATTTTTGGTGGTGATAAAATTGTACTGGTATGTGTCTTTAGGCACAGTCAGTTTGCTCACACCTAGCTAAGGTCACTCGAAATCATATTGAATAACGAATTTTTCGATGAAGGCACGGACAATGATTCAATAGAAGTAGAATTACATTTTTATAGTAGATGATTTTAAATCAAATTGCGGTCTCTATTTAGGATGAACTACGTAAAAATCAGTATGTCATGGTTTGCCATTGTTTACTTCTTTTTTTGACAAGTCGTATGACATTAAATTTCTGACTAGATAATTGAAATGGTATATGAACTATAGCGCCATCATTTTTTTTTTCACAGGTTGCATTGGCTAATCAGTAATAGATTGATATCGAGTTGGTTGGAGCTTGAAGCTTAGAAAGTCTACAACTTTGTTATCAATGATTCAGTAGAAGTGGAATTACATTTTTATAATCAATTGAAGGGCTGATTATGTTTTGTCTTTTCTTCTTGATTTTAGAAAACTTGATGAATAAAAACTAGATGTTGCTATATTATCATTAGTTTAATTATTGGTTTTGTATTCTTACAGTCCGAAGCTTGATTTTTTTAAGCACATAAAGTGCATTTTGTGATTATAGTTGGGTTTTGCCAGTTGTGATCCGTAGTTTGTAGTGTGGTCGATCTGGTTGTGAATTTAAATGGCTGGCGATAAGTGCCTTCAGGTACGAACGCTACAACTATCACTACAACTATTAGTTTGTTAGTTTGTTTATGTGCTGATTCAAGTTAACATGTGGATATACTTGAGCTATTGTTTTTTGCGTAGTTAGAATTTTGAGCATGGGACCTTGGCCTTCAAAATTGGCTATGAATTGAATACTGATTTCGAGCTGTGTCTTCAGACATAGGTGTGGCAAAGGTAAACTCACAGAAAAACTCTATTCCTATTCTTCTTACATATGTGTTCACCTCATCGAATAACTTTATACCTATTTTCCTTATACATTTTTATCTTTCTAAAAGAAAAAAGAAAAACCTGGAGAAAGAGAAGGTGACATCCACGGGCAGGGGAAAAGAAAATGCCATTCAAGTGCTATGATTCTTCCACACTTACGGAGGTTTTTTTTTTTTTAAATCTATGTTGTTTGAATAATGATCACGCATCAGTAATTTAAATCATGACCATGTACTCTTCTACAAATTCCTATAATCGTTTACCATGATTTGTTGCCTTCACTCTACTTCTAGCTTTGCGATATGCTAATCAAATAAGTTGAACCAAGGCTTAGTCCTTATAAAACTAAAGCAGCATACGAAGGATTTAGAGATGCACAACAACGCTGTGAAAACGAAAAGGAAAATAAACATGATAAATTTGTAGTGTGGTTAAACTGGCTGTGATAAGTGCCTTCAGGTACAAGTGCTACAGCTATTAGTTTGTTACTCCCTCCGTCCCCTTATTATAGTCCAGTATTCCATTTTGGGCTGTCCCTTAATAAGTGTCCATTTGGTAAAGTTAGTAGGTAAAAGTTGGTACATTGTCTATTTTGTCCCTAAAAGTAGATTCCATTTTGAAAAGTTAGTGAGTAAAAAGTGTAATGATGATGGGTAAGTAGGAAAAGTGAAGGAAAAAGTTGATGTGAAAGGTATAATGATGATTTTTTTTAATAAGTTAGAGTTACGAAGTAGGACATTTAAAAGGGGACGGAGGGAGTAGAATTTTGTGAATGGGATCTTGACCTTCAAAATTGGATATGAGTTGAATATCAATTTCGAACTGTGCCTTCGGGCAATTTCTAGTATTATACGTACGTACACCGGCAAACCAAAGAGGTGTTTGGCAAGGTTACCACTTACCAGCATATTGTTAGGTAGCATTACGTGCAAGTCAAAACTGTCAAAATATATTCAAATCAAGGGCTGAAATTCTTGAGGGGGGAATAGTATGATTTTTTTTTTTTTTATTTCGCCAATATTGTATATATCAATGAGGGATTAGCCAAAAATTAGTGTGTTAACAACCATATGAGGTTCAAAGTAAGAGATACAACTAAATGGATTAAGAGCCACACTGAATGGTTATTTGTTGAAACTTATTTTATTTTCAATTATAAGATATTATCCCATTGGATTCTCGAGTTGTTTTCCCCTCATCATCTTATTTAACACCAGAATCCATAGTTGCTTCCTTATAAAATGAAACTAATAGCGTAGACGACCAATCCCTCTCCACAATAATTTTTCATATGCGGTCCCTTGTGTGATGACATTTGAGACCAACACCGTTCTATATATTTAACAATCGGAAACCTTAATTTTGTTTTGTTGGCCTTGATACATCTATTGTTCATTATACTTTTATAAGACCAATTGGGCAACGTAAAAACTTGGCCGAATCATATTAATTTGCTTTAACAAAAATGAAAAAGGTCAGGTCTAGTTGGTTATTTCTCGTGGACACAAAAAAAAAAAAAAAAAAAGAGTGATATTGGCAAAACAGTTGTCACTAAGCTATCACTAAAAGTGCGTTGCTAAAAATTAGTACCCATCTAATATTGTTTTAAACTCAAATTTGTTTTAGTGATAGCTTAGTGACAATTTTTTTTTTGTCATTGTCGCTCATTTTTTTTGTATGCTTTGTTCACATATGATCATACTAATTAATGACCAATCAATCTAACTTTTTGTATGGATGATCAATACTTCGACGCCTACAATATCATAATAGCTCTGGCAAATGTGATCAGCAAGACAGGTCTTCTTCTGCATCACCCACGGGGTTGCCACATAAGAGATCGAAAACCCTTCTTCCTGTCCACACCTCACATCTTCCCGTGCAAGTATTTTTTTTTGGTAAAACCCTTTCCATATTCTTCCAATATATTGCTTGCATACGATAACTTGTCGACGAACACCTCCTTTGTGTTTTCATTTATGCATGCCTTGATAAACAATAATCAACTACTATTTTTACTACCAACCAGTAAAATTATTTTTTTGATCGGCAAAAATTTTTTATTAGAAAAACTCGATAAGGGTACATTGAGAAGGAGAGGGCGAGCATCAGAAGACAATCATATGCAAGCCAACATCCCGATGGAGGAGGGAAGACCAACCAGTAAAATTAATCGAAACATTCGTGGACCATTGGGTAACTTATGAAGGGAAACGGTATTAAAAGAGAGAGAAGGTATGAAGGGATATGCTACAGTGTATTCATACGCAGGGACGGAGCCAGGAATTTCACTACGCATGGGCGACCGTGCATGCGAGAAAAGAAAATATAAATAAACATGCATAATCACATAAATACATTAAAATTCAAAATAACATAAATACATAAATCGGTTTAACTAATGAGATCGATCTTTATGTATGCATGTGTCTTGTTTTTCTTTATTGGTCATCTTCTTTTTTTTCATTTATCACAACTGGACGAATTCGGTATATGGACTTTCATGTTACTTGATTTTTCAAAAAATAAATAATTAAGAGAAGTCTAAAACAACAATTGGGGAAAGACATACCTACAACTTAATTTTCACCAAAATTACTTAGGGTTTCCAAAATCTCTTATCCTTTGTCTCTATTTTCTCGAAATCGCCTTTGAAGTCTTAACAATTGGAAATGTTTGTGCCAAGAGAGAGAGCGGGGGGATTTGGTATGCCATTGAGATTTTAGGATAAAAAGAAATAAAAATGTAAAATACTAAACCCATCTAACGAAAGGTGGAAGTTTATTAGTTTTATTTTTTGTTATATTTTAGCTCTTAGCCTTTAGTAATTAATGTTGGTATCCTCGTAGTTCAAAGATTACAATTTTATATATATATATATTTAAATTTTACACAGGGGCGAGCCTATATACTTTCATAGAAATTATTATTTTTTTACATATAATAGTAGTGTTTCTTTTTCTTCTTGCAGGGGCGACCGTCCCTACTGACCCCTCCCTGGCTCCATCCCTGTTCATACACATTGGGTAACTCACATGGACGTTGTTACATGGTTAATTTGCGTGCGAAGTGGAGGTAAAAAAAAAAGTGTACATGTGGCTGCAGTTTTCTATGTTTTTTAAATCTCAAATCTTAAACAATGTGGATTTTGTATGTAACGAAAGATTGTTTTAAGTCTGAAAAGAATCCCTTCTATCTTTTAATATATAAAGAGAGAGCACCATGTTTGGTGTCATCCAAAAATTGAAGTTGTACGGATTGTTTGGTTGCCTAAATTCATTGTATCTTATACATTAGATATTTACACTTAATATGTTTTAATGCATATATAGGATTGTTATTATGGGATGGGAAAAACAGTAAATTACGAGTACTTGGAAACTACCTACCCATCCTAATCTTAAGTAGTTTCTTTCTTCTTTTTTTTGGGTTAACGGAAATTCAATCTTAAGTAGTTTCTAAGTACTGTTGTATTACCCACCCATGGATTGTTAACATGGTAAGAGTTAACCTGTATTTGCAACATAGCAGCGTTCGATTATCCCTGGAGACAAACTATGATTTAAGTGGGGGGCCAAAGCGGTGGATTGCTGTGCTAGTTTTCCCCGAGGTTTAGATTGCGTAGTCGGATCCAAAAGGTATTGTTGTATTGTATTACGCGGTTACACCCACTTTTCAATATTTCACGTACGTTAATTAAAGAACAAAATCAGCAAAAATCATGAACCCTATATTAATTATTACCGTTTGCGAAGTTATCAACTGGGTAGGCATTGTGTGTGCCACCGATCGATGCTGTGGTCCTAATAAATTAAATGAGGCGCCCCAGCGAAGTTACTCCATTATAGCAAATTAAGTCCACCCACGAGCTCCATTAATAGAGCAAAGTCCAACCATGAGGAGGCTAGGGCCATCTCAAATATAATAAATAAATCAAAACCTTTCATCGTCTATATTTTGTCTGCTAAGACGAGATTATTCCTGCAAAAAATGAAATTGATATATAGGACATACATGTAGAATCTATCATGCATGCTTGTAGAAAATATTAATCTTATAATCGGGCGTTTCGAAAATATGTACTCCCTCCGTCCCCTTATTATAGTCCAGTATTCCATTTTGGGCTGTTCCTTAATAAGTGTCCATTTGGTAAAGTTAGCGGGTAAAAGTTGGTACATTGTCTATTTTGTCCCTAAAAGTAGATTTCATTTTGAAAAGTTAGTGAATAAAAAGTGTAATGATGATGGGTAAGTAGGGAAAGTGGAGGAAAAAGTTGATGTGAAAGGTATAATGATGATGTTTTTTTAATAAGGTGGAGTTACGAAGTAGGACATTTAAAAAGGAACGGAAGGAGTATGAGTCAACGGTACTTTAAACTAATAGAAGATTGATGAGCTTCGGATGGGCACATAGGCCTGCAAACGAGTCGAAACGAACCGAGTTTTTAAAAGAACTTCTCTAGATTTGACGACCCGTTCGAGTTTGAGTCTAGCTTCTTTAGATTTGAGTCGAATTCGAACTAATTCACAAACCTTAACAAGTTAAAATATTCAATATTTATGCTCTCATATAGATTTAGAAATACAAATAAACTTCTTATTTGGTACATAAATTAATAAGTTCATACCCTATACAAAAGTTATACAAACATAGTGAAATTTAAGTTTCTAGAGTACTTTTAAGTTTATACATGCACAAGTTGTAAAATTGTCATGTAAAAGTTTATCCGTATTCAAGATTATATATGAAATTTTAGGGGTACATATATATACTCCGAGTTTGCGAGCTGAATCCTGTTAAGTTAGGTTCGGCTTATTTATTAAGTATAAAATTGAGGTTTAGGTTTGATTTGTTTAGTACCCGAATCGAACTCGAATGAGCATTTACCGAGTCAAGCTTTGAACAGTTCACTAAAGGCTCGATTCATTTGCAGCCCTAGGCACACAGCTCACTAACAAAAAAAAATATTCCAAAGTTTTTTTGAATTGCAATCAAGTCTAATCCTTTTTTTGTTAGGGAAATGATATTGGTACTCTAAAAATTGATACAAGCACTCCAAGATCAGTGTAATTCCAAAACCACTTTTCTTTGTTTTTTGAAGTGTCTGCATCAATTTTTGGAGTGCCAATATCATTTTCCTTTTGTTATGTACAATGCCTAAAGTTAAACTCAGGAAATGTTTCCTAAGTAAAAAATTTTTGGAAATGGTAAAAAAGAAAAAATTCACTTGCCTTGATTCTTATGAGAGATAATTCAATGCCCTTAGTGCACCACGTGGCGGTATCCAAAGCCTATCTCCATCGCACATTGTTGTGGGATCCTCGCATTTAATCTCATATCACACAGAAATGTGTGGTTGAGAGCCTAGGGCACCACGTGACGGTGCCTAGAACATTTGAATAATTTTTCGATTCTCAAGCCGTATCTGAGTCACGTCATTCCAGAGCTTAACTTGTGACTATTTTATTTGTGGAAAAAAGGAAACTCTTAATTTGCCATAAATCATTCTGGATGACTCCTTCCAAACAGCCAAAAAGAAAAGCTAAAAATGCAAATGCAAAAAAGAAGGATCCAAACACTTTCGTGATCACCTTTCGTTGGGGCTATATATCTGAATTACTGGAGTACTAATTTTTGGATTGTTTTCGCCATCTCATATGACTTTTTTTTTTTCGAGTAATTGTTTATAACTTTGGTCTATCTTTTCATAGTTTTCTAATTCCTCTCTTCGAGACGTAAAATATGATGTAAAAATTTGATCCAAATTTTGTAAAAATTAAGAGAAAGCAACCAGTAACTGCACACAATTCTTTAGGTGTTTGCTGCACTTCATTACAAGATTTGGTGGCTCAAAAAATAACCATGTGCTTAGGCTAAAAGTTAATTCCTCCCTTCGTGAGCAGGCCTGCTTAACCTTTAGCCTAAGCACGTGGCTCAAAAAATTAAGCTCGAGTTATACAATAACTACTCACGATTCTTGATATATATTTCATGAATTTCTTTATTCCCAATGATGTGGGACTCCTTTAAGGGGTGCTCACAATTTCCCTCACTTAAGATCACAACGTCCTCATTGTGCCCAACAGTACAACAACTCTCACCCACCAAATTAATTGTGAGACAAGTACCCGTTTAAGCACGTCAAGCTCATCGATCTCATGTGGAACCCATGTCATACTTCCGATTGCTGCAAGCTCTGATATCACATGTAATGATTTACACTAATTGACCTGTTTAACCCTTAGCCTAAGTACATGATCCAAAAAGTTAATCGGTAGTACTGCTCACGATTCTTCATATATTACGTCGATTTCCATTTTCCCACACCGACGTGAGGCTCCTTTAAGGGGCTCACACTAACTGCATATAACAAATGTTTAATTGCATGAGCATCCTAGTTATTTCGTGGTAGTCTTCAAGGAGAGGGATTAGTAATTCGTTTATCCTTTTTCTTTTTCCTTTTTGTTATTCTCATAATCCCATGCATTACTAAAATTATATGTACACCACTGCCCACTGAAGAGTTTGTCCGATTGTTAATTCAAGATGCGTGTGAGCTTGCTGGCCGGAACATCCGGGTATAAAAAAAAAATACTAATACGTACACCACAAGAGAGATGCTTGGTAACGTTAACAGTATAACTAATGTTAGGTACGTAGCATTACGTGCAAGTCAGAAGTATTACATGGATTGATTCCTTTTTGGGAATAAATTCCAAAATTCAAATGGATAAGTTTCAAGCCGTAGATGAGTTCGTTGAGTGTGGACTTAGGAATGAATGAATGATGTTGTATATATATATTAGTATTATTATATGGTTAGTTTTCTGTTGTTTATCCCCTTGGATTCTCATGTTGTTTTCCCGCCCTTTTTTTAAATTTCTAACCAGACTCCTATAGTTGCTTAGCAAATGATACTAATAGCGGTAGATTCTCTCTTCTTTCTTTTTTTCGACAAAAGTGAGAAGTTGTATTGATATAAGCATAACGACACTTGTAATACGACAAACTAATAGCAGTAGATCCTCTCATTACATGATATGAGATTGCCAAGGTCTTGTTTGACAATCAAAATCGTTTGTTTAATTTAATTATAGTTCTTGATGTATATCATGCCAAAACTTAGATTGATCGGACATCTTAAATGCTAGTTCGCTTCAAATATGTTCTGTTCAAATACATACAGGTGTCCGATCGACTTGATAGGTTGTATGAATGATAACACTTTGAGATCTACAAAATAAACAACTTGAATTGCCAAATGTGAACATGATGGGTCCCAGTTGTCATATTCACAAGGGATTGTCACGTGAGAGAATGCGTTTTCCCTGTCCACACCTCACAGCTTCCCCCATACCAATTTTGTTTCTTGGTAAGCAATTTTTTTAAGGTAAGAGCAGTTCCATATTCCTGCACTCCATTGCATGCTTGGATGTGATTAAAGGAAAATTCTAAAATCAATTTATAAAAAGTGTGAATGTGTATTAAAAGGTGTAAAAAAATATACAGGAATATGTGTTTTCCTTGTCCTCTCTTGTGTGCTTATTGTCAACTCAATGGGCTGACAATAGAAAGACCGTTGATTAAATACTTGTCCACTTTCATTTATATAAAACTCATTAATTAAATAATCACTCCGTACTATGGATTTTTCAACATCTATATTTATACAGGCAACTTGTAAAATTAACGTACGTAATCAATGGCATCATGTGTTTTCATCTCTAGATCACCTCCACTGATACCAGGTCGAAAAAATAGAAATAAAAACCTCCAGTGGTCACAAATCACATTCGATAAGGTAGCATATTATACTAGACTAAACTCTTTTATTTTAAAATTTACGAATGAGCAAGGCATAAATATTTAAGTATGTTATCGGGCGGGCTAGTTGACCTCCGACCATTTGATATAGGAGAAAGATATAATGGTAAACATAGTGTGTACCGTAACAATGTTACGTACTCTTTTTTTTCATGTTACAAATTTTTTAGTGTATGGTACATATTTTGCCATACAGTTATGAACAGGTGCATGTGTAATGTAGAAAAGGTTTTGCAGATTTATGGTTAAATTACGAATTTTATGGCTAATTGGCTAGCTAGTTACGAATTTAATTAAATTAGGGTTCATGTGTTGTCATTTATTTTATTCGAATTTCTTGGGTATATATTATTCTTCTGATCTATTAAGAATATGTTTGTACGGTGGCCACTGACATAATGCTAGCTAGATATTACTATTATGACTAGTTACAATAATATTTGATGATTAGACGAATGATTTTGGTTAGATAATGACTTGTTTGCAAACCAAGTTTGGACTGCACCAAGTAATCACAGCCGTCGGTTAGCGTTTTCTTTTTTTGAAAGGCAAATTTTTATTATTGTCTTTGAAATTGATGCAAAGACATAAGCAACAAGGAATTGATGACATCAAATCCTAAGCAAAGCTAAAGACCATCATATGCCCATTTGAGATCCAAACCCGAAATTGACAAGAAGTCAACTAAGAAAAACGACCAAAGGGACAAGCCCACACCGTACCCAAAGGACCAAAAAAGCCCTGAAAAGACCTAAAATTAATCAAACACCCAAAAAAAGCAGCATGGCCCAACAACACCCAAAAAAGACACCTAAGAATCAAACACCCAAAGCTCTTTCCTCATCTTCGATTTCCAAAGCCATGATGTTACTAACGACTTCATTTTCATCGCCATCATAACCGATGCCCATGGTCTTATTTAGAGACCAAACAACCTGGGCCTCATTGAGATGAATCTTGTGCATTCTTTCAGACAAGGATGAATATGCAGCAGCTGCAACAACAGTTCGGAGCACAATGCATTTTTGTTTCTTACTTGCACCCCTCTTCTTGGATTTTGGAAAGCCCAACATATTCTCTACCGACTTCTGCTTCCATTTTCCTTTTCCTATATTCTTAGCCTCCTCAACTGGGTTGAGGTCAACAAATAGTTGGATGTCCTCAACTTCCTTGTCATTTAAAAAACCTACTTCTGATAGGTTCCAATAGACTTCATTAGGTTCCACTACCTCTATAGCTGGGGCATTTACCATTGCGCCATCTTCTAAACAAGAAAGAGTATCCCCTGCAACAATTGCTCCAACATTCAAGATTTGGGTTGTCGGTTAGCGTTTTCAATGGTCAAGATTTGTTTAGAATCTTTTATAGTAAAAGCATATTATTACCGGTAAAAGATTCAACAAATATAAACCATTAATTGTTAATATGAACGGTCCAGATTGAACTGCACACTCTTCTCTTCCATCCACTAATCTCTCTACTCGAGCCAGCCATATCATTGGATCAGTTATCCATTGTCACATTGGCTTCAAACCGAATGAGCTTTAAAATCAACTAGGCCCAACTCACTTGGACTGAAACTTAAATAAAATCAATGGCCTATAGATGCCCATAAATTATATATGTGCCAAATTTGGGTATAAACACCTTCACCCATGACTTCTCGTTTGCCCTATTATAACTTCTTAATCACTGTTTTATGTTTGGCTCAGATTCTATCATTATTATTTCCCTACATATATCACTACAATAAATTTCGCTTTCAATAGCGGTAAAAAAACGCTATAGAAACACATAGATAGTGTTCTTGGGAACACTATATTAGGCGATGCTATTATAAGTCTGAGACTTTTCACAACGTTCTTTGCCCACTGTCTATAATCTACCTATCATAGTGTTCTTGGACCGCAGTCTATAGTCGACCTTTCATAGCATTTTTGGCCCGTTGTCTTTAAGCTACCTTTCATAGCGTTTTTCGATTGTTGTCTATGACCTACCTTTAATAGCATTCTTAGCCTGCTGTATTTTACTAAATTTATTTGCCTTCAATAGCATGTTTGGAACTAGGGTTGTAAATGAACCAAGCAGCTCACGAGCCTGGCTCAGCTCATTAAGGCTCGGTTCAGCTCGGCTCATTTAGTTAACGAGCCGAGCTAGGCTCATTAAGGGTGACTCGGCTCGATTAAAAAGTCTCGTTTGGTAAATGACTCAGCTCGGCTTGATAAGGGCTTGGCTCGTTAAGGCTCGAGCTCGACAAAGCTCGGCTCGGCTCGTTTACAGCCCTTAAATAATTGGAACGTTGTGGTTGGTTTTTGTGTATCAGGTATATCTTGAAGCAGTTTTTGTAGCTCTTTAAACTCGAATTAATAGCATTCCATAGCTAACACTCTCAAAAACTTGAATGGCATTTCATAGCAAGCTCATACAAATTTACTCATAGAAACTGAAAGACACAATTTATTACTCATTCCTTAGCAATATGTTCAAGGTATTACATCCAAAATAACAAAAGTTGATCCAACATCAAGTACTACGTTAAACTTATAAACAAGAATAGAAGTATGAGAACATGTATCATATCTGCTAGCGGCGACACAAAAAAAAAGAAGAAGAGCATATAGGAACGACAGGCTCCGAAGTTCCAACGAGCACCGGCAAGATCGTATCTAGATCTCCAACAAAAAGTCACGGACCATCAATCTTCTCTTTCAAGCCATAGACCTACATAAAGTGGAAGACAACATCAATATGAATTGAAATTACAAATAGCCAACCAAACCAACTTATAGACAAAGGATCCAAAAAGTGCATACCCTAGCCTAGAGTACATAAGAACTTTGTCAACTGGCCATGCAATATTAGTTCCAATAGCTTCATCCACATAAAGCATATCACTTGTATTCATCCAAAAAACACTTAAATTTTTGCATTAGGTGCAATAGAGAACTTGATAAAGTGCATATGGAGCATTAGAAGAGCATTGCCATTAATAGAATTAAAAAGCATCCACAATATGAATAAAAAACCTTGGTGGTCATAAAGGCATGATCGAAGACCATCCACACTAACAGGGGAGAAGGAGGAGAGTGGAAGGAAGGAGGAAAGGGGGAGACGAAGTTTTCAGAGAGAGAGAGAGAGAGTAATCCAAACCTCGATGGTGTGGAACCGATCGCGCGCACTTGGGCCTGAAGATCTTCTCACCCGATTTGGCGTCGCTAGGAGAAGCTTGATCAAAACTCAACCATTTCTGAGTCGATTTCTAGGGTTTCAACTCTAACAATGAAGAAGATTTGTGCCTCTGAGAAGGAAAGATTGAAATATTTAGAAGGGGGTGTGCCATTTAGGGCGCCAATTGAAGTAACTTTTGTGGAATGCTATTGTTTACTCTAATGAATGCCATAGTAATCTCGGCAGGAGTTTTTCCACCGCTCCTTGTCACTGAACACTATAATTGGTTTTCTTTTATAGCATTCTTAAAAGAACGCTATTAGATAATGCTATAAAAGGCCATCTTTGATGTATTGTATTTGCTGTTGGATTTTATAAGGTTTCGAGTGTTGGGAATCTACATACACGATTCGTGAGTTTAATTCGCTGCATGGAAAAGAACTTGAATTATTGTTCTAGCAGAAATTTCTGTCGCATATATTTTCTCCAACAGAAGCACCGAAGCCAGATAACAGAGAAGACGTAAGAATGAGGATATTTCCAATGGTGCCCCAATATATTATTCAATTTTTTTTTTTTTCTGAAAGGCTTTAAGCACGCACATTACAGAAAAGGCATACTAATTCATATGCAATTTAACGAGAAGTTTGAAAGAGGATCGATGCGCTTAAATTCTAGGCTTATGCTTTTGTAAGCTAGCAATGCCCCCAAAAGTCGTTAGATATATGCATCACATTTCCTTATACACGTACAGTTATCTTAATTTCCTAATTAACTACTACTATATATCAAAAACTGAAAAACATGTACGTATATATGTATATAATTCTCCTACCACTTTCCTCGATCTCTATGCATGCATGTTGGCAGGTTGGGTTAGCCAGGCAGGGGGCTCATTTTATTTTGGATGAAAGATAAAATCGAAGTCTATATATAGCATGGGAAAGTGAATGCAAATTCAGAAAAAAAGAGCTTGCTAGCTAGCTTCGATGAACATCATAAAGAAATTAAATTTGTTACTTTTGAACCAAATATGAAATGTAGTAGCAACTATTAAGGCACGTATCCTCTTGTATTTTGGCATTTACAACCATCAATCATTCTACAACCACCAGTGCCGGCTCATATATTTTGAAGACCTGAAGCAAATTTCCTATATTGAGCTCTTTTCATATTCATGAATTTCTTAAAAAAATGATAAAAGTACAACAACAAAAAAAAATCAAACTAAAAGGATACAATAATAACAATATAAATATAAAAAGATATGATTGCAAGAGCTTTTGAAGAAAATAAGGTACAATTGTGTTTCTATTTGGAAACATTCTCGCCTCCCCTATAAGCTGGTCCTGACAAACACACTCATTTACACACCCACACTCACAAGGGTGTGAGCTCCACACACACTATATGTCTCTTGTAAGTGTGGATGTGCATTTAGGTGTATAAATAGGTGTGGTTCTATCATTTTGGTACAACCGTACTCTTTTCGGCCACATAGTCCTCATGAATCAACCAGACCACTTTGCAAGTGTGGGACTTGTGGGTTGTGAACACGAAGATGCAACAACATACGTACATATCCACTATTATATGTGTGGGACTCACCTGCATGTATGTGAAAAGTTATGTTTAGATTATTTTGTGATTATCATTTTTGTTTTGCAAGCTACAAAATGGAAAAGATAATTTGGCAGCTAGTTAGAAAAGTGGTTTCATTCGCTTTATTCATGAAACCATAAAGAAATATAATTTGGCATTAGATTTTAAGGCCTTATGTTTCATTATTAATAATAAAACATGCCAGTTCATGCCACCTCCAAAATAAAGGGGAAAGGAATTCCAAATATTCGTCTCAATTCCAAAAGTTTTTGTCGCATGAACTCCTAAATGCTGACAATCACCGACCAAAATAAAACTGGGTACACATCAAGTATTAACCTCAATCCCTTGCCCCCAAAAAAAAAAAAAAAAAACACCTCTATCCCTTCGAAGGGGGAAAAAAACGTAGAAAAAGCTAGGGTCAACTTCTACGTCACAACCTATACGTATGTGAAAAAAAACTGTCGGAAAAATAAAAGAATTGTTTGAAAATTATGGTGATCCAAAATATGAACAAATCTCATTTAAAGAATGAATGAGAATTAACTCATTATGGGGATTACAAAAGCCAAGTTCATTGGATAGGCCGCCACTAAACACCTGGATGAGATTGGGGCCGGGGCCGGAACTCAAGATTTGTGGGCCGGTAGGCTACGGTCAGAGGTCTAGTCTGGGCTTGAACCTGGGAAAGTATTCGGCTTGCTGGGCTTGGGCCAACCCGAACTTCGTCTGAACGTTTGGGCTCATTTAATCTGGTCTGCAACTAGAATTGATTATATGATTTCTAATCATGCAACCTGCAAATACCAGATTTAATATTCACCGATTACTTCATCCAACTTCAACGTTTGGACCGATGGTTGTGTAAGATGGAGAGAGGGGGTCGTCGTTGTTGTGGTGTATCCTGCAATTCAGGGTGAAATCGAGACAGTGGCGACTCCAGAAATTCTTCGAAGGGCGTTCAGAAATTGCACTATACTACCTCGAAAAAACACAACCATAGATAAACAAAAAGTTAAGGAGTATATATTTATATCTACAATGCGACCCAAAAATAGTAAAGTATATGAGCTATTACAATTGTGCTAGATGATTTTTCATATTTTGAAACTGTTGCATAATAGCATCACTATCTACGATATCAAATACATTACTCTCAATAATAAGTAATCAAACAATTATTCATCCACTGAACTCCCATTCGACTGCACAAATTACTCTCAATATGTATGTACTTCATTGCTGAAAAACTTCTTTCAGCTGTTACAGTAGCAATATGAATAGTCAACACCATTGTCACAAGCAAATAGATCAATCGACATGTTAACTAATTGGCTAAATAATGGGCTGCAGTAAAATTCAATGGGCTAAATAATGGTTTGTGGGCTCATTTTTTGGGTAGGTGTTTATTTACATATGGGCTGGGCTGGGTGTTCATTTATATATGGACTGGATATTCAAAGGTAGGCTAATTCAAAAAAACTTATATGTATTATAGCAAAAAAATACTTGGTGTTCATGTGACCATTAATTGGAGCATGTAGACCCACCGCACTCCAGTGATTCGAGCCAGGGGAATGGATGAGGGCATAATGGTCACTCGATATATATCGTGGACTAAAAAATTGTTTCGTGGGTTTAACAACTACGTACCATTTTTATCATAATATTTTACTACTACTTTAATTAATCTAGTCTATCATACTAGTAGACAATTGAAGCAAACTAATTAATAATAAGAATTCACATAAGAGAGAAAAATTATACTGTACAACTGGGTAAAAGATAAACCAAACCCACTTTAGCTAGTATATAAAATCAACTCCACGTCATAGGTGACCTGGCATTGCTTGTGAATAGACTCCATTAAAGGCTCATGCAATTAGTGCAAGAGAATCATTCATGAGAAAGTTCTAGTCATGGGCGGAGGTAAAGAGGGGGCCGACCACCCTGTTTTTCAAAAAATAAAGAAAATTAATTAATTAATTACTTTTGTCTACCCTCTTTCGTCTATCTCTTCTCAAAGAAAAGAAAATACGATTTTTTTTCTTAATTTTTACTTTTAATACCAAAAAAAAAATTGAAGTGAATCTATTAAAAACTTAGAAAAGACGAAAAACATAACCAAAAAAAAAAAATTAAGTACTCCCTCCGTTCCTTTTTAAATGTCCTGCTTCGTAACTCCAACTTATTAAAAAAACATCATCATTATACCTTTCACATCAACTTTTTCCTCCACTTTCTCTACTTACCCATCATCATTACACTTTTATTCACTAACTTTTCAAAATGGAATCTACTTTTAGGGATAAAATAGATAATTCACCAACTTTTACCCACTAACTTTACAAAATGGACACTTATTAAGGGACAGCCCAAAATAGAATACTGGACTGTAATAAAGGGACGGAGGGAGTAAAACAGAAGCAGTGGCCACCACAAATTCAATATTCACAGTTACTATCACTATCACATTGATGTGGATATCTCAAACACTAACCACAGGTTCGGTCTAGTACTATTAATTTGTTTAAAATTATTTATTCGTTGGTTTTTTTATCATAAATTATTTATTCGTTGTTGATTTCATTTTTTGTCATTAGTAAACATTTTTAAGTTCTTTTTCATACTACTATGTTTTTACATTTCAAATTTCTCTTGTCTAGACAAATAGGTAAATCATGAACCTAAAGCTAATAAAAATAGCAAAAAACAAATTACACATGAAGTGTAGTTGATGCCTCCTTTATAATACTCTCATGCACATAGGCATGGTTCGTTTCCCGTAAACACACATTCCCCTCCCCAAGTCCCCTAAGATGGAGTAGATTAAAATTAACGAATGAAAAAAAAAATAGAACAAACTCAGGCCCATTCCAGAAACAAAAATAAGTACTTACTCCCTCCGTCCCAATTTAATTATCTCTCGTTCTATTCTAGCCGGCTAAAAACCCAACTATATTTTTAAATCCGTAATAAATTTCATATCAAATATGAATCTTATTTGATAGATCTCAAATTAGTTCAATAATACAATGTTGTCAAAATCACATAAAACATTATAAATTACAAGATATAATCAATTGAAAAGTGGCATGAACTCCCGAAAATGACTATTAAATTAGAACGGATGGAATATTTTTTAAAAAGAAAAAACAATTTCAAGCTCAAAAATAATGTGTTTACGCAAATAATTTTTCTAACAACATGGATCATGTTTGATAAATCTCATTGAGATTTTTGAACGGTGCAAAAAAAAATTGAAAAATTATGTTTCATTTATATTATTTTTGAGTTTAAAAATATAAAATAAATATTTATATTTTAAGAAAGTGTTCTGGAACACATGCACCCTCACTTCAAGTATACGAGATAGGAGTAGCTAGCTAAAACATCACCATGCTGCCCAAAAAGAACTGAACTGAATAAAGGCATTACTCAATTATTATTTGTAGCATGCAGTTTCTCCTGCATGCATCTCTTCTATAGCTAGCGATCTGGCTGCAGGCACTGCTTGTGAACAAACTCCGCGACCTGAGAAATCAACTCTCTGGATTCTGGTAATTCAGGGAATATGTAGAAGGCATGAAACATGTTTGGGTACTCCACCAGGTACGCTTCTTTTCCCGACCTCTTAAGCCATTCGTAGTACCGCCGTTGCCAGTCCTGTAAGGCATCCAAACCTCCCACGAATACCACCGTCGCGGGGAATTGGTCTACCTTCGATATGTCTGCCGCCCTCGGCCCGCACACGTTTATCGCTTCGTGATCCCTGCCTGCTGCTGCCGCCTCGCCCGATGGTAGGAAAGCATTCCATAGCCAATCTGTCCTGTCCATTGATACTAGTAATGATAGCCTCTTTTCTGAGTCTGTTCTCTCTTCTCCCCCGAAGAACGGCTGTATCGCCACCAGTCCGATCACCTTAATTCATATCCATCACAAAATTGGACAATCAATTAATTCACAATGAAGTGGAATATAGTTTAGAAAGATGAAAATCACTTTAAACTGCTACAACGAAAAATTATTAATTAAGTGGTCGTGGGACACAGCCCAAACCCCCTTCTCCTACACAAATTCATGTCACCATATGAATTTTTTGAAACCTGATCCTGATCTAGCTAAAAAACGATAAGGTTTGTGGAGGATAAGGGGTGGGACATCACATAACGTACGGTTTCCCAAAATACTGAATAAAAAAAATATCGCTTGTAATTCTCCAAATAGATTAACAAAAAATCATTAGAAATTGAATGTACTATTACACTCAACTTTTGCACAATTTTGGATAGTTGTGAATCCATTTCGTATCTACAATGATGGTGGACGCTTTCATACAATAAATAAATCTTGCAGGTATGTTTGTTCCAATAAAAAACTAGCAGAGTATATCGCAATAGATGTTTTATCAATACTAGCTATCTCACGTTTGTGATTTTAAGCTCTCGCGGTTTGCTTTATCCTTCACAGATCAGCTGTGATATCGATATCGTGATTGATGTCTTATTAATTTAATTTTCTTACAACGTACATACGAGACATACCATATTTACTGTGTACTAATCTTTTTCGATAACTCATGAGTTTAGACTAATTTACGCATACCTCAATTAATCATAGGAGCCAATCTTTCTATTGGGGCCCAATTATAGTCAATTGAAACTTGCTCTATTGGCTTAATAAAGTATGGGAGGTTTTGAAGCTGATATCTTAGCTGAAATCAAATTCAGATTCTAGGTTCCGGGTTTTTCACGACCATGACAATCATCCAGGCTGGGTTTATAATGTGGAGTAATAATCACCAAAAGAACTCATAAAAGAACTACGTACAAAGTCTGAAAACTGGACCAAACCAGGGGGTTATGATCCTACCCCCACCTACATCTTCCGAAAATGGCTAAACTTGAGACTTAGGTGTTGCTGTCTCCTAACATGTCAAGTTCAAGTCAATTCTCCGTACCAACAACACTTGAAGCTACGCATAAATGTGTGAAACAGGTATTGGAGGGGCTGTAGGTATTAGTATGAGGTGCGCACAAACTAATCAAAACACCCTCTATTATTAAAAGAGATTAAATTCTTTCTACCTTAGGTGAAAAATCCATGATTTCCACCACCAATTGTGGAACCCATTATGCGTTTGTCGTAGAGATTTGATCTTGTAGGATCCACAGTGTAATATATCGACGCAAAAAAATAGCTTGATTGAAAATCGATAGATGTATCAAAAATTAAATTTTGGTTTATAAAATAGAAAGCCATGGACAAATTAACTTTAAAGAATCATACCGTTTATTTTACAAAACAAAATTTAATTTTTCATATATCTATCGATATTTAATATAGCTAATTTTTTGTATGGATATACTACTCTACAAGTCTTTTAAGATGAATAATTCAGATTAATATAATAAATTCACGATGGAGCCCTCAAATTACGGTGGTTGAAACTTGGGGCTTTCCACCTGGAAAGAATTTTATCTCATATTAAAAAAAACAAAACCACCTATATTGAGTATATTCCATCCTTTTTTTTTTTTTTTGGAGTATTTTAAAACCAATTGATAAAAACTATTAAAAAAAAAAAGCAACAAATAAAAAAATTTCGTGCCTTCAATTGCGTAAACGTAGATTCTGACGCTCGTTTCGCTACGTTGTGAGCAAGATTAGCTCCAGCACTATCACCAGCAAGAAAACAACAAGAGAGATCCGCGTTTTCCGGCAGAACTCCCGATTTCCTCTCGTCAAGAAACTTAAGCACGTCGAATCCGTCGTCGTATTGGGCCGGGCACCGGTGCTCGGGTGCCAGCCGGTAATTAACGGAGACAACCACAACCGAGACCTTGCGCGCAAAACGACGGCAAACGGCGTCATACGCCTTGGCATCGGCCGTCAGGTACACGAACCCCCCGCCGTGGAAGAAGACGATCACGGGGAGGGGTTGGGTTGTGGCGGTTGGGACGAAGACGCGGAACCATAGGTTGCGGGTCGGGTCGACGGTGACGTCGTGGGATTTGACGCCGTTGACGGGCTTGGCGTTGGGTGGTGACGTGAAGTTGATGAGCTTGAGGAGGCGGCGGTTGACGGTGCCGTCGCTGCGTTGGGAGGCGTCGGTGACTGTGCCGAGGACTGAGAGGACGATGCGGGTCTTCCATGGGAGAGAGGGTGGTTTTTGAGGATTGTTTGCTGTTAGCTCCATTGACGCCTGAAAGAGAGAGAGAGAGAGAGAGAGAGAGAGAGAGAGAGAGAGAGAGAGAGAGAGAGAATAATGTTTGTGGGACGGGTGATGAGAAAGTAGGAATGGGACGGTTGTGGAGGAGAGAGAGGACGGTTGTGGAGGGGAGAGAGAGAGAGGAGAGAGAGAGAGAGGAAAGGCGAGAGGGAGTGGTTGGGACTTGGTGGTTAATCATAATTGTGGTTGGGACTTGGTCGTTAATCATAAGAGTGGTTGGGTCTTCATTGATTTCTCAGTAAAGAGTTTGGTGACTACACTGGCAAGCAATCAAGGGAAACATTTACTCCTTTTTTAAATAATAATACTTAATAATGGAAACATTGATTGGGTGCTTTTTGAGCACATGACATGCTTTTTCCATACTAGGCGCATAACTACGTGCGTACGTGCATGCCGGCTCCTTTTTTAATATACTAGTGATTATTTGTGCCTAAAGGCACGATACAATACGTTTATAAAAAAAAAAAATACTACACAATACTTTTTTATTACAACTTAAAAAAAATTATCCTTCCCTTCTAGTAATCTTAAAAAACCCTAATGAAAAATTTTGTAATTTATTTTTTAAAATTCTCTTCAAATAGACAAATGGTATAAATTGAACTAATTTCTTCTAAGAATAGTTTCACAACAAATAATACCACACTCGTTGAAAAAGTAGGAGCACATACCCAAATGAAATTTGTAATTAACTTATGCGCAACCATTTGTTAACAGCTATCACGATCAACCAATATTTATATTACACCCGTATCTAATATAGTTCAACCAACAACTAATCCAAAAAAAAAATGAATAGTTTTAAAACTCCACTTCCCGTAAGTTAATGAATGCTGTTTTTTTTTTACATTGAAAATAATTCTTGCAACGGAATGCCACAACTTGAGTTTTTTTCCCCTTCAAATCAAAGGAATGCTACAGGCCTATAACTGAGACAAATTATTAAACACTACTACTTTCAATCATGCGTCCAAGAAATAGGTGAAACAACTTGTTACCAAAAAAAAAAAATTTAAGTTTATTCTTTTGTATGAGTAAAGTTTTTATAATATTTTTCTATTGTTAACTCAGTTGATGGAAGACAGAAATTAAATGGAGTTTTCTAACAGATGAGTGGACAATGCACAACATCTCAATAATAGAGTTAAAGATTGACGATAGGGAAAAAAAAACGTTTTGATAATAAAAGGCTCATTGTTAAATAAAGAAAAAAAATATGTTTGTCCTTAGAAATGACAACATTGCCAAAGAAGTAAGGAAAGAGGGAGGGAGGGAGGGAGAGGATAAATTTATTAAAGAAGTTGATTGGACGGCTATAACCTATTGAAAATTTGATCTGACGACTAGAGAGGTACTCTTGTTTGTATGTGTACATAAAAATCGCTCTGTTTTATAATATAGATAATACTTAATAATGGAAACATTGATTGAGTGCTTTTTAAGCACATGACGTGCTTTTTCCATAATAGGGACATAACTACGTGCTACGTACGATTGATCATGCCCATTGATTCAATAACTTAAATTAATATCCAGTGAATGTGTTTTAGATTGTTAGGTCATTATGCAACAGTATGTGAAAAATATGGAAAGTGCAAAGAGCGTATATTTACACTGATGAGAAGTTTAAGTGTGGAATATTATAGAGATATAAAAACACTTTAAAAGTTTGTTGTAGATTGAGGTTTCAAACCATACAAGATAGCGGATAAAAAAATAAATAAATAAAACCATACAATATACACATTATAATAAAAGAACTGACTAAAATCAATCTCCTTTAAATCACCCAAGAAATTAGTCAAACTCAGTGCCTAAAATCAACACATTGAAGAAAGATGTTGCTGCAATAAAATTATGTTGCTCTTGTTAATTTGATTTTTGTTTCATTTCTGCCCTCTTTCTGAACTCTACTTCATTTGCTAGGGGAGTGATCTTCACTTCATGGGAGGAAGATATTATGCAGTGGTGCTACTGCTGCATGAAATCCCATGACAGCTAAAATAGGAAAACTCGTGCAGACAAATGCTTTTTTCGGATGAATGAGCATGCAAACAACTTCTGTGGCTTTAAACCATTACTAAAATTACATGCATGTTATTCAAGCCCATATTCTAAACAAGTGTGTTGACTTTACACAACCATGGAACATGTTCAACCAAGTTGAAGTAGAGAATTCAATCCTGTCAAGTGAGATGAAACTCTCCACTTGCATGTACCTCCTTAACTCTCTTATCATGTTCATCTTCCTCGGCTTCTTCTGCCTCTTCTTCCTCCTTTCCTTCATCTTCTTCCCCTCCCCAGCCAAAACCTCCAATCGAGCGGGAGACTGGAGGAGTTCTAGCCCCTTCGACAATTTCCATGATGTCCTCCAGTGTTAGGAGGGAAAAGCGCTAGGATCGATTCTAGCTCTTTCCTAAAATAGATGGCTTGAGCTGGTTCGGTTAGTTTCCTTGGCAAGTTCTTCAAGAACCCTGGATGGCTTTTGATTTCCTTAATAGACGGCTTGAGTTAACCATGGATGGCTTCAGAAACCATTGAGAGAATTGGTTGGTGAGAGTTGGAGTCAGGTGAAACTCTCCTCGGTTGAAACTCTCCTGGGGTGTGTGTGATAACTTGCAGAGGCTGTTTTCCAGGGAGCTTTCCGACAATAGCTTATTTTCAGAAATATCTTTATGAAAAATAAGCTAGTTAATCTAAAATAGGCTATTTTCCAAGAACCAGTGCGGTGTCCAGACTTCAAAAATATAAACCTCATGCCTCTGCAATCCAATTGAACTGTCCGTTGGTAGGACAGACTACAAATATTAAACAAATATTAAACGGGGAAAGACTACAATACACACCCTTTATTTGAGTGTGTATCATAGGCACCCTCCAAAATATTATGAATTATAGAGAAAATATTACGAATCGTATTGCTAAAAAGTTACGAATCGTATAAAGATTATGAGATATACCAAAATGTTATGAATCATAATGAAAATGTTACGAATCGTACTGCTAAAAAGTTATGAATTCTAGAATAAAAGTTACGAAACACTCTAAAACGTTACACAAAATAGGTGCATATGGTATACCCTTTTAAGGGGTGTGTATTGTAGACTTTAAAGAAACGCGCGAGTTGTATAAAATTGGTCATTGACCCAACAAAATGAGAAGAGAAAACATAGGAAATAGTAGAAAACAGCATCATACCATTACCATCATACTGGGTTTGTGATCAGAACTCCGTACAATCTACCAAAATCTACCTGGCAAAAAAGGAATGGCCAAAATTAACCTGCGGGATAAACCCGAACGACTCAAAATCTCTTTTTATCACAGCATACGGTTAAAAAACAATCAAACTAATAGACATAGTAAGGAACACATTAAAAATTCCATGTAAAGAACCTCTCAAAGAAATTAAGTTAACTTGATTAAACCAACCACAAATTAGTGTACTTAATTGAACAAAATAAAAAAGAGAGAGTGGTGAAATGTCCATTTTTAAACCTCTTCTGTGATCAAAAGACAAACGGATGTACAGAAATAAGAATGGAGATACTGCACCCTTTTGATTAAACCAACCACAACATTAGTGTATTTACCAGTTGCAAATGAAGATGACCCTGCTGCAAGATCAGATGCATCATTTGGAATATGTGTTCAAGTTCTATGACTGTCAATTTCCTTTAAGTCATCATCATTCTCAAGACCCTCGATATCTTCTACAAGGAGTTCTTACACTTGCGTAGAGTTAAGAGACTCTTCCATATGCGTGGACCCAATATAGACTCTTTTTCATGGATAGAGATAAGAGATAGATCAGGATATGCGACCAGGAAAAAGCTCATCTGTTGAACCCATATTATTCTGGGCAAAAAAAGAAAAGCATAAAAGTTCAGTTGCAGTATCCAATGTACTATTGGCAAAATTCCGAAGATAGAGTAGGATGCTTAGATCCACATATCAAAAGCAATTTTATGGAAAGTAATAGACAGCGCAAAATTCTAAATAGCTAGCCAGCACATTCTTTTGTTAGTCTACTAATAACTGACATCAATATAATTAAGAGAACAATAAGATTCAAAATATTTGCCTACCTTGCCTAAACGGGGCAAGTTGACATGTAGAGACCCTTATTTTTGAAAAATCGTTTAAAAGTTTTATTAATGTTAGAATATCGAATAAATGTAAAATTTGTTGAATTTATTTGATTTGGGGTCAATGTGATAGGGTTGAAAGTGGAGGGAGTGCAAGTGTGGTTGGTATGTGCCCTAGTATATATGTGTGTGAGGGTGTAGAGGATAAAAAAAAATCTCCAATCCTCTCTCTCTCTCTCTCTCTCTCTCTCTCTCTCTCTCTCGGCTCCTCTCGCTCTCTCTCTCTTTCCCTCCCAAACTCTCACACTCCAACACCCCAAAATACTTCGAACCCACCTCAATCCGCCGTAAAGTTTTCGCATTCAAGCTTTCTGGAGCTTGGAAATTCGTGGGGTTGAGCTGGAAGGGGAATATTCGGTTGATTCAAGGTTTTCGGAGCTAGGACTTGCTTGCTTGAGCTTGGGTTTCATTCTTCAATTTCGAGGTAGGGATTTCTCACTTCTATTATATGTTTATGTGTTGATTTAGTGTTTGAATTGTTTCCTAGATCATTGGTTTCATTGTTGGAATTGTTCTCGTAAAATCTGAAAATCGTGCATTGGAAACCCATGTCCTACCGGTAGGAGTTTTGGCCCTTCCGGTAGAAACGCTGTCCAGTAGTGTATTTTGGTGAAATTTTGATCTCCTACCGGTAGGAGATTGTGTCCTACTGGCAGGAAATGAAAAATTTGCATTTTTTGTAAAATTTCTAACGAGCATAACTTTTTCATCCGAATTTCGTTTTGGGCAAATTTTATATCGAAATTCATGTATCAGAAATCTACTTTTCAATGGTGGTGGTCTCATCTCCTAATTCTTAGCCGATAAGGTTTGGTAGCCAAAATAAGATAGACATGTTCATATACGTTGGGTATTCCTTTTTCCTTAGAATCGTTGAGCAAGGCATGAATGTTCTTAAGTACGCCTAAGTACATAATTGAATGATTAGACGAGGTTAGTGGTATGCTTAAGGCTTTATAGTGGTCGTTGGATTCCGTATGAGCCTATTAATACCAAAATGAGGGTTTAGAGAATATAAGGAACATAGGTGAGTGAAGGTTGTATTTGTTGACATGTGATGTGAAAAACGAATGCGTAGAACACTCCTTTGAGTTAAACAACGCTAGGTGTGGATACATGAGACATTCTCCTTATGATTGCTATGTGATACATCTCTTGCGTGACTTGTACGGTTCCATGGGTTGCAGGATAGAAATCTATGAATCATTGTGAGAAAATATTCCTTGATATTTGAGTGTTTGTATGGTGATGAGAAAAACTAATAACGTAATGATAGTGAGTTGATTGAGATGAAATTATTCGTACTACTTCTATGTGAATAAGTCTTCGTTGTGAGTTCACTATATGTGATTGAGATGAATGACTAAATTATAAAGTGTATCAGAGGAATTGTGGTACGATGACCTATGATGTGCGACTTGAATTAGCTCCATCAATGACGGAGGTACTAGTAGGGGGTATCGGGATTCCTTAAATGGCCCGGCAGGAGCTTTTACTCATGACACAGAACGTTAAGGAAATTGTGACATGATGTGAATGAAAAAGGGGTATCATGGTGAAAGTATGAGTGGTATTAAAGACATTTGCATCGCGATTCTTTGATTACGATAATTTCATAAGTCAAGATATCGGATTGGTGACTTGAAATGAGATGAGGGGCAGTGTTAGTCATGAGAAAATCATTTAGATAGTAAGTTCTCGTAGTCAAACTAGAGTCTTGGTGTGTAGTCATGGTACTTCATTTGTATCATCGACTTTGGGACGATTACTAGTCGAGTTTTGTTTCTCCTTGAGATACCGTACCTTGCTTCTATTATTAATTTTACCTGTCTTCCCATTTGCACATAATGGTTATGTAGATTTTTTTACTGGGCTAGTGTAGCTCAACCTATCATTTTTCAGGTGTGATCCCGGAGCAGTAGCATGGAGTGAAGTGCATGCATTCTAGTGCATATCTTCGGAAGAGGTGGTGAAAGAGACTCATGGACTTTTTGGTAAAACATATTTTGGGAATGTAATAGAACTTTAACTCTATTTCTTAAAATGATGTAATTTGTTCAAAATCTTGAAGTTGGATCTGTAATTTAATGATTAGGACATGGTGAACTCTTTTGAGATATTATGTATGACAATGTGAGGAGTTTTATCTATGAAAAACTATCTTTATTTATGTTAAAAAACTATTATGTATGACAATGTGAAAAACTATCTTTTGGGGTATTAGTTTTATTTATGAAAAACTATCTTTATTATGTATGACAATGTGAGGAGTTTCAGCTTGCGCCGTATTCCATTCGTCCTCCCTCTGATTTAACCATTCTTGATTGACATGAGGGTGTGCAGGGAAACCCAAGTTGTACTGCTCAATCCAATCCTCGGCGAGCTCTTTCCATTCCTCTACTTTGTCTTCCATATTCCAACCAACTGCCAGCATGTTAACACCAAGATCGGTTGGGACGGCTACAAAGGGCTTAAGGTGGTTTTCTGGGATGATATGGCTGGTGGGGTTGTATATGGTGGAGTTAGGATTGATTATGGTGGAGCTGAGGGTTATCTGATTAATTTATGGGTTAGAATTGTGGTTGGGCAATGAATTGGAGATGACATTGGATTTAGTAGGTGGAGTTGGAAGGGTGTCATTGTCCACCAAATTTTGTATCGCATGTCGGAGACGATAGCAAGAGTCAATGTGATGGCCAGGCATCTGATGGTAGGCACAGAAGACATTTGGGTTATGGCTGGGAGGCGGATTTTGAGGAAGTAGGGTTGGAGTCAGGGGCCTAAGGTGATCAGCCTTGACTAACTTCTCCAACACCGAGGAAAGTGGTGCCTTAAAGTTGGCGAAGTTTCGGGGTTGATTCCGGTTTTGGGGTTTTTGAGGGGTTTGTATTTGGTTAACATCCGCAATGTGGTTGGAGCTTTGAGTAGTAGCATTGTTGCTAGCAAAAGTTGCATTGGCGTAGTTGTTACCACCAAATAGAGTAGTACTATTTTCGGTGTAAGACGGGGTTTCAACTTTGGAGCTGAGTTAGAAGAGGAGGTGTCACTCCTTGATAGAATACCTGTTTGAAAAGCTTCCTCGATAGCTAGGCCGGAGTCGAAGAAAGTTTCGAAGTTAGCCCCCTGAACTAATACAAGGTTCTTGGTGAAGTCAGGCTGCAAGTTATGGGAAATGATACGGATTTGGTACCTCTCGCTCGGGCGATCGGTTAAAAAAGCTGCTTTGGCCCTCCATCTCTTGATAAAATCCGTAAAAGACTCTTTTGCATGTATTTTGGTTGACTCCAACTCTCGAGTGGTCATTTTGAGTTAAGAGTTGTAACTGTACTGGGCATTAAAAGCCGTACCGATATCCTCCCATGTCCTTCTTTTAGAGATGTCAAGAGACAAGAACCATTGGAAAGCGGGGCCGGTGAGAATTTGCGGGAACAACTGAGCCATCACATCTTCCTTAACCCCATGTAACTTCATTGCACTATGATAAGCCAAGAGATGAGTTTTTGGATCACCAGTCCCGTCGAATTTCGTGAAGTCTGTAACGACCCGCTCTTGGATGATTAGCATAAACTGTCTTAAAGAAAGCTAAGTAACAACCTTAATAAGATTCATTCTATAAACGCAAGACAAAGTAGACTAAATAGATTACATCTGGCTTCAAGAATAAAATTTGCAAAGAGAACTATACAAGATGAGTTGCGTCCACATATGATACGACAACTCTCCAAAAATTGATATCACAAAATATACTATGCCAAAAGGATATCAAGTCGACCCGCATCTCAACTCCTACAGCCTGTCAGACCAGTAGTGGACCAAAACTCTACTTCAGTTACCTGAAAGGATTGTAAGTGTTACTACTTCATTCAAGCGGAAAGTATAAAACAGTTTACACGAGCAAACATGGATCGAGTAATGCTTCTAATCATATTTAGCAAGAAACATATTGTTTTTCAGAAACCATTAAGTAAGCAACAATATTTCAAGGAGCCAAAGGGTTGCTTCCCTCGCAATCAAGAGTTATGACGGTATCGTGACCCTATGAACAAGGTACTTTCAACAATTTATACCCTATTTGTGTATAGCAAATAGACAATTTATACCCTTCTTGTGTACATCAGGAAGAAAATAATTCCAACCAATAATACAGCGCGCTATGGCATGCTCTTGAAATAAAATCATGTTTCAAACAACTTGATCCATATCCACAACCGTAAAAAATTCCCAACATTTGCAAAAAAAGTATAAATTTATTTTTAGCTAGCCACTTCAATGAAATAGCACACTCACCTTAGAGATCCAAAAGACAAAAGCAAAAAGCCTCATTCTCAACCTTGAGGTGGAGACTAGTTCACCGATCCTAGAATATGAATGACACTACACTTAGTATAATTCATAATCCAACTCATGTTAAAATGTAAGTAAAATGCATCAATAAGTCTAGCATATGATCTTAGTTTTAATCTCCATCCTTAATATGATACTAAATGAGACCAATGCAATAAAAATGATGGATGATATGTTTCAATGCTCCAAAGTTGATTCAATGAGGTTTGACACAAGAATTTCCAAGAATAAGGCTTAGTCCATAGCCAACGTGTACGATTCTGACCATATCCAATACATAATCATGAATTCTAAGAATTTCACTTAAACCATTGAAAAGTTAACTTCTTCCTCTTCGAATCGATAGGTCATTCATAAAAAATGGAGTTCGGTAACCTTACTACGGCCTCGCGATTATAACTTAACATAATACTAAAACTGGTGCAGAGACAGATTTTGGGTAAACTTTAACAGCAATTCTGTTATTGCTCAGGCATAACCACAGCACATGAGTTGCATCATTGGAAAGTTCTATAAGTCTAGTTTTCATCAAAGCAAGCGGAATGTGTTTTCGAGTCTCGAGCTAGGAGATATGACTGTTTTTTCAACTTGTGTTGGTGCAAACTGCTCAATTCCGAATTTGAGTGATGCTAGGTTAAAAATTTCTATAGAACTCAATACTTTGAACTAGATCCTGAAATTTTTAGTATAGATAGAAGACTCATAGAGGAGCTTTCAATAAATATCTCATAATTTTTGGAGTTTAGGAACTGCCTCAACAAAAATCCTCAAAATCAGGTCAGATTCAAGATTTCCCAATTCTGCAGATTTTCCAGAAAATTACGTCTTGTTCTTTCTTCGATTTCCAACTCTTAAACCCTTCCAAAATACTTCAAACTCACATCAAAACCTTACTAATCATGCTCAAACTCAAATATATTAAGAAGCTACTTCAAGAACCTCAAATTCATGCATCCAAACAAGTTCTAAACATGAAATTCAAGAGGTTCAATTAGGGTTCTTGAGCTTCTTTAAGATTTCAACCCAAACCCAAGTTCTACCTAAATCAACATCTAGAGTATGAATTCTAAAACCAAAGCATGGTATTTAAATCAAAAAATTTGATATTCAAGAATAAGAAGAATGAATTACCAAGTCTAATCTTCAATTCAAAGCCAACCAGATTTTTCCTAATTTTCTCCTTCTTCTCTTCACCTCTCTCTCTCTCTCTCTCTCTCTCTCTCTCTCTCTCTGTGCGTTATACAGTAAAGGTGGGATAGAGGAAACGATGAAACAACGTAAAATGTTTATCAAGGGAAAAATTATCCCATGAGGTTGGGTGTATGGGTTCAAACAGGCTCATAACTCATCTTAACCCTTCATTCCACTTACCAAGACCAATCCCTTTTAATTAACTTAATTAAACTCTCAAATTTAATCATGTATCGCTAAACAATTAATTTATGAATGATATGTGAACGATAACATAACACGTGTAACAATTAGCATGACCTATGCAACATAAAATAAAATGTCATATGCAATGCACGTACATGCTCGGAACGGGTGTTACAAAGTCTGGCATTTTGAACTTTTCGGGCAGCCTAGCATTTGAAAATGGGCAAAGTCGGTCCGTGTCCAAACCACCGGCACCAATCTTTTCGGGCTTGGAGACTGTCTCTTCGAGCTTTGCCATCTTGGCAATTAGTGTAGCCATATCAAGGTTTGGGGCAAGATTTTCGATTTGAGGAATCTCTTCGGCTATAGGCTCGCGATCGCGCCTTTCGCTGCCTCCCCCTCCTGCTGGGAGTCGTTCTTCGATTAAAGCACACATAGTGGCCATGGAAGCTGGTCTGTCGTTTTCGCACCAAAAATATAATTTATAAAAGAGGGAATTAACAATTATCCCAAAGAATAGCAGTTAAGTCTGAGATCGTCCACGGAGAGTAAAAAGCTAAGTTGCAATACGTTCAATTGATTGCTAATTTAATTCTACAAAGGAAAAGGTTTGGATTTGAGTTGATTTGATTAAACTAAAACTAAACTAGAAAACAGATTAAAGGAGTTGTAAACTGATTAGAGAAGAGACTAGGGTTTCCGATTCAGTCTCCCCTTGTAACGCAATTGTTTCGAAACCTAGGGTTCATATTCAACATTCAACCAGATCAACGTAGGGTAGCAATTCCTATCGATAATTCCCAAAAAGATAATCAAGTTTTGCACTCCGTATAGGCTATCTCAACACGGCACAGATCGTCTCATTGGATTTAACCAACGGCACGATCCGTCTCACGTAGTATAGTCTATCTCAAAGCCTATCCTGAAATATTAAAAATCATTGTATGACAATGCTTGAAACCATGGATACAAACACATTCGAACATTGAAAAAATATAAAACTTCATAAAAAGTTACGAATCGATCAAGTCATATAATCAAGTTGAATATAGAACCCTAGAAATGTAACAACTACACTATTTGGAGAGACCTCCTCATTACCCTAGTCAAGAAGTTTAGCCACTCATGGAGTTAGAACAAATAACCAAGCAAGAATAAAGCTCCATTGAATAACATATGAATAAAACCCAAAGCTCCTGCTGCTAGTTTGGCCGTGATCCGCGAGGCGTGGTGATGGCTACCCCGTTCTCTGTTTCTGCGTGGGATCAGATATCCCTAAACAAAATCTTTGCTTTCTTTTTTATATTAGCCGAGAGTTCTCCACCGTAGGTACTTAAGTGGGTCCAATTCCAGTAGCTTAGGAATTTTATACAGTGCTTCTCTTCTTCACGTATCAAATATAAACTTGGTTTCTTTTCTTAATTAATTCGATTGACGCCAGTAAAATTCTCAATTCAGCTCCGATTGTTATCCAACGGTTCCATGGAAACTGAAACTAGGAAAGCGAATATCAAACTCTAAATAATATACTAAACGGACATAACAAGAGTAAATTAAGGGGCGTAAATAGGCACATTTACGCATCTATCAGAAGCATCGAACTGATCTGCCCTTTGCTGCATGATAACCAGGTTGTGCTGGAGATCCGCTAAGACAGTAACAAGGATGTGTTGTGCGAAGGGGAAACATATTCCAATGGTGCCAAGAAGTGCCAGATTCCTATCTGAAACAACCACCAATGGCAACGCTGCCCCTTTTCCAACCATTCATCTCTTTAAGGTATCCAACGCTCATATCAATCGCTCTTTCGTCTCATTATTCAAATATGCAAACATAATAGAGTAAGTTTTCATTGTGGATGTGATACCCACAACTTCCATAAGTGGAATCCGATACTCATTACTCTTGTACGTCGCATCAATAATCAACACGGATGGAAAATTTACAGATAGCTCTAAGCTTTTAGGATGAACCTAAAGAATATTTGTAACTTCGTTGGTGTGTTTATTTATGAGATAGTCATAAATGTATTTTTTTCGTTTAATTTTTCCAAGATGTACCCAATAGGAGATAGATCCTCCAGTTGCTCTTTCTTATACAGTACATTCATATTGTAAATACCCCTGATTCCTGTACTAATTGACGAGTCTTGTTGTCTCATGAAACTAAAAATTTCTCAAGGCACGGTACTGCTAGACATGTTACGAACTAATTGCTGCTGGATTGGGGTCAGCCTTGCCGGGTACTCGTGTCCCTCAAAACTTTCAGCTAGTTCATGGTTATGAAAACCTTTAACAACCTTCAAACTCCACATGACACCGTTTGGAGGTTGTGGTACACCTCGCAGCTTAAACGGGCAATCACATTTTTTAGTTTCAGTATTCATTTGCATTGAATGCCCTTCCAATGGCGGTCTGTACAATCCTCCCTTTTCACAAATAAGAATGCACTTCAGTATCTTGTTGCCCTTTATCCTAGCAGATTTACTTATGATAATCACAAAACCATTTTCCTTACCAACTCTCTGCACCCAATCTATCATGACAGCTCTAGTTTCAAATATCTATAATAAAAAAAATGAATACGTATAAGCACACGTAATATCCCGTATATTAAAAATATTGATTCTTGCATGTAAACTTTAGGTGGCATATAAGTGAGGGTGTGTGCACGTTGAAAACTGGTATGCTTGAAACATAACAAAATAAGTAACAAATGTAACACCCATAAAATACATTCTATTAATTAGAAGAATTAAATTACTTTGTCTGGAGTTGTTTTATTGAGATAAAGATAAATTTTAAAATTAGTAGTTAATGTGCATGTGAGTAGCAACGTGTAGGCTCTAATAAGACGACTTTTAAGCTGGTTACTCAAGAAGGGTTTGTACACGTGGTGTTAATAGGACAGGACTTGGGTTTTAATAGACTTATGAGCATGAGCAAGAGACTTCTCCAAGGAAAATAACTTTTTGGTGAGTTTTACAAAGAGCTAGGAACCGAGAGAAGAAATGATCGGTGAAGGAAACCGTTGCAGACAAACAATAATCTGATGGTCCTATCAGAGCACAACACTAAAAATCAGCGAGGGACTAGCTATGCAGAAGAAAAAATTGAATAGGTTGAAGAAGAAGGTATGCTCCGTTCCGGTTCCTAAAAAAAAGGAGCTTTTAAAAAAGGAAGATAATTTCAAGCTAAAAAATTATGTAATTGTTGAACAGGTTGAATTTTTTAACGGAAAAATTTTATGTTTTTAAAGGTTTAGGTTTGCAAGTCATAACATTTATTTAGGGACGGAGTGGTATCATTGTCTTATTATATAGTTTTAAGTCAAACCACAAAACATTTAATAACAATTAAAAAAAATTCCTTGGATTTTTTATTTTTTTTTCCATTTCTGTGAACTTCACATGGTACGCAAGAAAGATAGAATGAAGTGAAAGAATTAAATTTTCTACGTTTTTGTTTGTGCTACAAAAAGAGTACAACATTAACAAAAATAAGTAACAAATATGTATAATAACAACAGTAATAACTAACCTGGTCAGTCGTAAAATCGGCTGTGTAATCACGCCCAAAGTTGGAGCTGCTCTCCCCACATGGAACATCATTCGCAATATCGTTCCCAACTGACCAACTATCCAAAAATAAAAAATTGTATTAATCCATAATGTTCTTTTATGAATTACGAAAATGAAATGAAAATTGAGAAAAATTGTGAGGATGTGATTACTCAAAATTGCTCTCAATCTCAATGTATGCAAGAGTACACCATCATCAGATTATTAGCCAGGGGAATGATCAACCATAGGCAAGTTGCTCTGCTCTGATCTGCAGCTGCTCTGCAAGTTGTTAAGGTGCTCAACCATAGGCAAGTTGATAAAGTGCTCATCTCTAACTTTTTTTTCTCTGCAGGATAACTGATTACTCCTACTTTCTGCCCCACTGTAATGTTTAGTCATCAAGGCCCAATTCACCTATATGCTCCACGTTCAAAACTCTTCAAAGCTCACATGCACACAAAAGCACCATGTGCACTACAAGACGCCGATTGCCTCTATTTTTTCTTTTTCTTTTTTCGTTTCAACCAATGGAAAGCTTTGGGTTTTTTGATCATTTTATCATAAATGGTCATAACTAAAATGACCAGGAAACTTTTTCTCTTTCTACCGGTTCAAACAGATTTAAATTTGAAACACATTTTTCAACCTCTTTAGACAATTTAAACTACGAAAAATATATATATTTTCCATTTTAAATTATTTCTCCATCAATATTAGGCTCGTTTGATAAATTTCGTTAAGTAGATTTCAAATATATAAAATTTATTAAAAAAATACGTGAAAAAAAAGTTATTAACATTTAAAATTTTATAAAAAAAATCAAAAGAGAGAGAGAGACTCCTAGGGGGAGAGAGATAGAGAGAGAGAGCACGAGGGGGGGATTACTAATCTGCTTTTACCCCCACACCCACCTCCACACTCTCTCTCTCTCTCTCTCTCTCTCTCTCTCTCTCTCTCTCTCTCTCTCTCTCCGCAGTCTCTCTCTTATTTTATTTTTTTTGTTATACAATTTTAAATTCTAATAACTTTTGTTTCACATAATTTTTTTAAATAAATTTTATATTTTTGAAATGTACTCAATGAAACCTATCAAAAAAGCCTAATATTGGTTGTGAAATAATATAAAACGGAAAAATTATATTTTTTTGGTAGTTTAGACTGTCTAAAGAGGTTAAAAATTTTAAGTGTTTTAAATTTCAATCCGTTTGAACCGGTGGAAAAATTTTAGTTTACTGATTATTTTATCCTAAATGGTCATAATTAAATTTTGACTCTAGGACTCTCGTTGATTAACCTTAAGAAAGTCGTAAAATCAAATATCTCTTAAGATTAATCAACGAGAGCTCTAGAGTCAAAATTTAATTATGACCATTTAGGATAAAATGATCAAAAAATTAAAATCTTTCCACTGGTTCAAATGGATTGAAATTTGAAACACTTAATTTTTTAACCATATTTTTTAATATATCAATTGTCTAAAGAAATTAAAATCACGTATTTTTTAAAATAAATTTTATAATTTTGAAATCTACTCAGCGAACCCTATCAAATAACTCTAATATTGAATATGAAATAATTTATTTAAATTAAATGATTTTTTTGGGCACAATATATTATCTTTTTGTTTTTATTTTTTTGTCCTTTATTTTTTTTAAACTTCGATATTTGAGTTTTCAAGTAAATTATGTATGTTGAATCCACTTAAATTTACTTTATATTTCTATAAACAGTCAATAATACAAACTGAAATCAAACTTCATTTAATTATAATTGAGTACATAAAACCAATACATGAACATAAATAAATGCACAAATTTAATTAATATTTTCGTCAAATTGTGGTCATCATCCCGGCAAATCTATATATCTACATTACTTCGTACCACAATTGGAGGCGTGCTTCATAAGATGAGCCCATTCGTGTGCTTCATCTGATGGATTTGGCCTCCACCATGTGATGATGGGTGGTACAGGGTAATGAGGGTATAAGAAAACTTGCACGAAGTGATTGCCATTAACATGGCCAATAGCTATATGTTTGCGCGTTACGAATGAAATTGGATGAGAGCTCAACGGCAAGTGAGTGAGACAACTCGAAGCAATCATTTCGAATGTATGTAGTACAACGTTGTACATTGATGCGATGATAAGTCTCAATGGTATAGAATCTATCCAATGATCCTCTAGTGCCGATGGCTGGAAGCAACGAAGTCTTTGTAGCACTTGGTATACACAATTACGTTCTGGATAAAACTAATCGTACAGAACCAAATTTTGTTCAATCTCTTGGATAAGATCCTGTCGTACTTGAGCCCATTCATCTTCAGAACCAAAGAGTTGCGCGGCTATCGCCCTGAAGCCACAATGACCGTCAGATCAAATGTCAACACAGTGGAAAATATAACGCTGATATTGCTGAGAAAATTCAGAACGAGGTGATCCCTCCCATTGCTCATTCGCGATATTAGAATACGTGAGGCCCAAGATTCTGAAGTGGATACTGTGAAGGAAGATATGCGACCTCTATTCTACTCATCTCTGTCTGTAGGTCGACCCCTGTGTTGTATGCTGGGGGTCGAACTGTGCAATGAAATGGATCCACCATATCGAGAAACATGTCCATCATAGACTCTCGACTATCGGAATCCATTTCATTTAATCTTTCAATAAGCTGAGCTACCCTGTCGAATCGTGCTCCCTCGTTAGTATGCCTCTGGGTGTGCATGGACAACGTACTCCAGTGAGGGTGGATAGAGCTTAGAGGAATTGGTCTATCCACAAGACGGTAAAGTGCAATATCATGAAAGCATGGCAATCCGTGTGTCCTTTTGATCTTACAAAAGCAAAGGCCGGTTTCGTTATCAGTGCATTGTGTCTGCTTATAGATCAAGTTCATTGCCTGTAATGAAATGCGACCTATGATTTCACTATAAATGCCTTCATGTATATGTATGTGTCGTGGAATGTTGAGAGATTTCTAGAACGACTCCTGAATATCCCCGAACTGACTGGTCAATATCTTTTCTATTTTCTAAAAAGATATTTGAAGCGAGTACATGGTATCTCCCAAGTATCGTTTAAGCCTCGCATGCGTAGACTCCACCCTGCAGTTTAATAATACACCGTGTTAAATGAGAAAGTTACATAAAATATTCTTTAGTGCAGTACAATAAATATACAATGATTATAGGAAAGTTACCTTTTGCTTGAATTGCTCCCGAGGTGCATAAACTGATTTATATATGCTGCAACAAATCGCTCTTTGTAAGGACCTAACCATGTATCCCAAAGGTATTGTATAGCATTGGAGTATTGCTCAAACTCTCCGCAAATGGCATTCCACCTCTGTTGCAAAGACATCGGTGTTGATGAATGAATAAGCAACTGTCATGCATCGGAAAACTCATCCCATCTCATACCAAGCATAGGGCTGCACTTCTTCATTACACACTGATTTATGTGCCAAATACAAAGAATGTGTTGTGTGAAGGGGAAACATATTCCAATGGCGCCAAGAAGTGCCAGATCCCTATCTGAAACAACCACCGATGGCAATGCTGCCCCTTTTTCAACCATCCATCTTTTTAAGGTATCCAACTCCCATATCAGTCGCTCTTTCGTCTCACTATTCAAATATGGAAACATAAGAGAGTAAGTTTTTATTATGAATGTAATACCCACGACTTCCAAGAGTGGTATCCGATACTCATTACTCTTGTATTCGAACACTTCTACACTCCCTGCTTTTTTTTTTCCAACCTTCGATTGTACGTCTTAATTTTTGTCGGTGAAAAAAAATTGCAATTGCAATTCTTTTTGTCAGTGAAAAAAAATTGCGATTGCAATTCTGTGTTCAAATTCCGATTTTCGTTCCCACAATTTTCAAACAATCAAATAGGTCACTCCAACGAAGTAAATGGAGATTCCTTCTCCAGACCTATTATAGATAATTGTAACAAAAAATTGAGTCCGGCTCCTCTCCAATCCTCCTAAAATTGGAGGATCCTCAAGTTCTGATCCAACGGCTGAGAATTTAACACTAAACCAACCCATCTAAAGGCCATACAGATGAGCACGCACAATTATTTAATCACCACCCCCTCTCTCTTTCCCCACCCCCATTCATGGCCATTAACAATAATTTTAAACCAACCCATCTAATGCTAATTTTATTCACCAGCCATTCACGGCCATCCTCAAGTCCTTCTACGTTGATAATCAAATATCTCATACCCAGTGATTAAGGTTAGGCTAGGCTACGGCTTGGAAGCGGCAACGAGAATTGACGATGGATTCATCAGAGGAGAGGAAAGGGGTCGGAAGGGGCAGACGGCGGTAGTGATGGCTAGTGACGTGTGGAGGGAAGAGGCGTGCTTGGAAGCAGCATCGGGTATTGGCAATGGATTCGTCGGAGGAGCGTCAGAAGGGGCGGACGGCGGTGGTGATGGTGATGGCTAGTGGACGGAAGAGGCGTCGATAGAAAGAAAGAAGACAAAGGGAAATTATTAGATGTTTTTGATAAATAACAAAAATTCTGTGGCCATTAGTGATCTGAACTGTTAAAATTTATAGTTGCCATGTGTCACATTATTAATAGGACTTGAGGATCCTCCAATTTTAAGAGGATTGGCGAGGAGCCGGACTCCAAAAGATTACATCAACTGTTTTGTATATAAAAGACTAAAAATCCATTAATGTACGATCATGACAAAATCACTCATTTAGTATAAGAGCATGTCCGGTGATTTTGCCAAAATTATTTGAGCCATTCCCAAAAAGTGACCATGATTATTGACATTCGGCCAAAAAAGGGCAATGTCGGTGCAATGATGCAAAGCGATTTGCAATGCCCTTTTTTCAATACTCCTAATCCCTTTGCATCCCATTTCAACTTGGGAAGATTTGGTCGTTGGATTTGGAGAGGGGGCTGAAAAGGCTGGGCCATTTTTTTGGTCATTTTTTTGGTGAAAATGGGTGACAAATGGGTGGAGCTATATATATTTATGGCTAGAAAAATGGGTGGCCATTGGAGTAGGATAGCAGTATTTTGCAAATTTGGCTATTTTTTATTGATGACCAAAGCTAATTTACAACTTGCTCTAACATATGAATCATTTTGGTTCTAGCTGTGTAGTTTCTAAGTATCGAATTGATAACCACACCCATATATAGTTATAACTCATATCCTCTCCAAACATTTCTCTCTCAACATGTTCCACACATTTTCACCAGGGAATGACAACGTCTAAATGAAAGCCATCCAAGGGCTAAGAGAAGGCCAACACAATATTTTGGTTAGCAAGTCGTTTTCACTTGACAACTAATGTCTATGGCGTTTCCGTTTTTCATCCCGTGTTTAGCATCAGCAGCCAAATGAATCCCCTCTCTCTCTTTGTACGAGTTCTCTGCTAGGACAGATAATTGCAGAAAAAAGGTGAAGGGAAAAAGGAATGTTATACTGCATTCAATAATTTTTGTTAATCTCAAACTTAATTTTCTACGATTTATTTATATTGTCTCTTGGATTTGGGAAAAAAAATACTAGTATATATAATTTCACCAACTCTCCCCTTGGCTATATCCACAAGTCTCTCTCCCTTGTTGTATATTATATGCATCGGAACAATCTCCAGCTTTAACGAGTACGTCTGCTCTGATTTTTTAGATGGCTATATATGCTCTTCTTTTCTTTTCTTTTCTTTTCTTTTTTAAGATGGGATGCATATGTGCTGTTAATCAAGGATTTAACTATTCACCCACAAAAATATGGAGTTCAAGTCGATGCTTGAAAGCAAGGCGAGTTAATTGATTGATAAAGTGCAATTTTGAAGATGACCCTGTTGGCGTATACGTGGTTTTGTACGAGAATTGTAACCATCAACAGCCTCAATTTGGGCCTCAATATCTATCATCGAAGTGTTCTGGTACAAAAAAGAGTTCAAGCATGTAATTGGGTGAAGTTGGGGTTTTTCATCGCTTGCAGCTCCGAAATGAGAAGAAGGGACAGATAACAGAGAGATGTTAACCTGTTGTTCATTTGTTTTTGTTTTGTTTTAATCAGACGCACATTGCATTCACGAAAGGGAAAATTTCAAAAACAAAACCTCTTAACTTTTAAGAATTTTATAAAAAAAAAAAACACTTGAACTTTAATTAATGACAAAAAGACATCTGAACTTAACATTTCATTAACAATTAGACCCCCATGGTCCATTTCCGTCAACTTGTAACGGATGGGGCTAACAGAAGATGTTAACCTTCCTTTTTTTTTACTTTTTACTTTTAAAAATTACTTTTAACTTTTTATTTTATTTTAGTAGTAAATAAATATGTAATAAAGTTCTTTTTTTCCTTACTATTTACCAAAAATTACTTTAAACCCATTTTTTACTATTTACAAAAATAACTTTAATTCTCCTTTTTTAATTTCAAATTTTAACTCTCTCTCTCTCTCTCTCTCTCTCTCTCTCATTCATTTAAGATTTGGCTTCTGGGGAAATCTGAAATGGTTGGTTGTGGGGCTGATTGATGGTGTATGGTTAATTTTTTATAAAAAGAAAAAAGAGGAAAAGGGAGGGAAAGTAAAATCTGAAAAGAAAAAAAAAACAACTGGGTTAAAGATATTTTCATAAATAGTTTTAAAAATGGGGGTGAAAGTAATTTTGGAAATAGTAAGAAAAAAAACTTGATTACACATTTATTTATTACTAAAAAAGATTTAAAAGTTAATTTTGAAAGTAAAAAGTAAAAAAGGAGGTTAAATGTAATTCAAATTTCTGAAATTGAGGCTAAAGCTTCGACGATTGGTTGTGGGGTTTATTGATGGTGTGGGGTCGAATTTCTATAAAATAAAAAAAAATAAAAAAAGAGGTTGAGAGAGGGAAAGGTAAAATTTGAAAGTAAAAAAAGGGGGGGTGAAATTTACTTTTGTAAATAATAAAAAATGGATTAAAGTAATTTTTTGATATATAGTAAGGAAAAAAACTTTATTACATATTTATTTACTATTAAAAGAAAGAAAGAGTTAAAAACAAATTTTGAAAGGAAAAAGTAAAAAAAGAAGAAGGATAACGCCTTTCGTTAGCTTCATCCGTTACAAATTAACGGAATTGGACGGCGTGGCCTAATCGTTAACGGAATAGAAAGTTCAGATATCTTTTTGTCATTAGATAAAGTCCAGATGCTTTTTTTTGTATTCTTGAAAGTTCATTAGCTTTTTAGAAATTTTCCTTTCATAAAAAGCCATCTAGTACTTGCAATAATTTCCATCCGAATACATTGATGAACAACTACAACCAAGTCCATAACTAATGATATACAAAAAATAAAAAAATACGAAGCTAATGTCTAAATCCTAAGCACGAGCTTAAAGCTCTCTTAAATTAGTTTGTCAATAGTTGTGCCATGAGAAACGGTGTCGTATTTCTGAAATTCGCAAAAGAGAAGTGGGGATCTATAATCTCAGCCCTTGGATGGCTTCATTTATGTGTCGTCATCTCGGGTGAAAAGATGTGGAAGATGTTGGGGGAGAAATGTTTGGAGGGGATTTGAGGAGGAGGAGCGCGGCTCCGATGACTAGGGTTAGGAATCCGATGATTCGGGTTGAGTTCGGGAAGTACTCCGTCGAACCTGTCACCACAAGAAGCTACTACCGACCAAATCCTCCTCCTCCTTCCCCTGCATCATCTTTCTTTTGTGAACACACCCCGTTCTCTCTCTTTCTTCTACCTTCTCTCTCTCTCTCTCTCTCTGTGTCAAAAACTTTTTGGACCCAAAAAATTTTCACATCAGATTGTGGTGGTGAAATTAGAATTCTAGATTTGTACTCAGTTGGGCTTGACAATCGATTTAAAACAGATGATAAGTCCGTTTGATATATTGGAGTCGTAGTCTAGTATGCAATTCCTCTTTACGTACTTTTGTTACCGTTTTGTGATTTTTTGGAATTGTTAGATGATTATGGTGAACAAAAGTGTTATGCATGACAATCCAAATACAACATCATACATAATTTCTAACATACATGTGAGGTTCACATATCCTAGACAATAGCAATGGTGAGATTGTGGCAGCTGGTGACAATATGTAGTGGGTTTAGGAGGAAGGGAGAGAGAGAGAGAGAGAGAGCGAGCGAGCTTGATTGCCATGGGATTTGCAAATTCAAGAGTGAGTGGTGGAATGGCATTTTTGCTCATTTTGTTTGGGATTTAATCCCACGCGATAGACACGCGACGTGTTTTTCGTCTAAGAAGTAAAGCTTCGTTAAAGATTAAACGAAATAGGAATTTAATCCACGTGGTAGACACGTGACATGTTTTTCGTCAAAGAAGTGAAGCCTCCCGTTAATGATTGGACGTAGGAAGCAAGACATGAGAAAATAAATTCGTCAAATTAGCATTTTAGGAATTAAGTAGACAAAATATAGATAATTTAAGAAATAAAAAAAGTAAAAACAAAATTATAAAATCCTCATCAATGCATCACATCATTTTATATTTTGAAAAAATAGAGGTGTATTGGGATTATCTCATATAGACGGATCAACCCTTTCCCCCTTTAATACCTCCCCTAACACCAACTCACAAACCCTAAAATCTGAAACCTCCTGGCATCATGCGTCCACCCAAAAATGTCCAAATCTGCAGACATGTCTGCCGATGCTATGATCATAACTCGTAGTTGGAGTAGTAAGGAATCTAGAGCTTTCAGGGGAAGACGCCGAGGCAGAGATTCTCGCTCCCCGTCCCCCAAACGCGCTCTGACCTCGCAGGTGACCTATGCATGGGACGTTTTTTGGGGTTCTGTCCCTCTCTCTCTCTCTCTCTCTCTCTCTATCTCTCTCACAGATATATATTTTTATATATGTTGATACGTGTGCATGCATGTATAATAAGCGCACCCAGAATATGAATGTGTGACACATGATTTGGTTTAGGCTATTTTGTACAGGAAACATTTTACGTGAGTCATTTTAGGTCTTAATGTGCCGCTTATAGAGACAAACATATTTTAGAGAGACCTCATCCCACATTGTAGAGAGAAAAGGGCTAGTCTTTGAGATAGAACTTCCACTCCTCGATATAGAGTGAGAAGTAGACACAGAGAGGGGGAGGAATTGTAGAGACACGAACTTGGACAGAAATTTTCTGTCGTGACTCAGAGAGGTTACTTACGGCAATTCGGGATGTAAGTCCTTTTAGGCCTTATGGTGGAAATCATTTTACGCCCAAATATGTTGTACTTGTCATTTATCTAACCAAACAATGAAAAATGGGTAAAATGTTTTCCGCAAAAATAAACAGAGCCTTAGTGTATATTAATTAGAGTATATAATACAGAACACTTAAAAGCTGTCTTATGTGGAATATTGCAGATGGTTCAAGAGAAATAAATGTTGGCTATTGGAGGGGTGAAAGCTGATTCTGGGACCAAGCTATACCTTTCCAACTTGGATTATGGTGTCTCTGTTGAGGATATAGAGGTATTTTTTTTCCCGTACGTATAGAGGTACTAGTGGAATTTTGCTACATGTGTTGCACGTGGTATATATGTTTGCTTTTGCTCAGCCCTTGACGTTGTAACTACTCTTTTTGGAGGCGGGTATGTCAGGGAGATCGGAGTCATCAATATTAAGATGTACTAAAAATTTTGATATGGAGACCAAATTCCATGACCATCATTATGCGAATTTGTGGGTTTAATTTCACCCATTCATGCATCGGGTCCCACTTGATTTGCATAACATTTCAATTAAGATATTGAATGGGATAAATGGTACAGACCAATCAAGCGGCCAAAATGAATGGAGAAACTCAAAAACTAAAGAATTGAGCACACATCGCAAGCATGAATTTTTTAAACTGCAAAGTATCAATTGTGAACAAAAGTTCACAAATATAGCTGACGTGTTTCCTTGTGAACGAAATCATTATTATTGTAAGTTGAATCCAAAATACATGACTGTACATATATAGAAGCACAAACGAATGATGAATAACAATAACATTCGGAATAATCATGTGACCATTGGAAGAATGTTTGCTTCAGCAGGTCTTCGAAGATACAGTATCTTTGTTTTTCTAGTGGTTCAGCAAATTCCCTACACGAAGCAAGAAACATGATACATAAGCGCATTTTATTAAAAAGAAATTGGGCAATTAGCCATATCAGTGCCCATTGTACCCCAATGTGTGGCCGCATAGATGTATTCCATGAGTATTTTTATACTCTTTGACGATCCTTGCATCTGAGTCACCTCTCCTTTTTCTTCTTTAGTCTCGGATTGAATTACCTCAGAGCGTTATCCTCATTTGTGTCTATGGCTCTGAGATGACTAAGTTACTAACACATGTATTCGAGACGCGTTCTTTGTCTTGAATTCGACAACACAGATTTGTTTCTTAGACATTGCGGTGCGTAACTTCTGTTTCAGTTTGTGCCACTTTTCTTGGAAAGCGTTCCCTATCTCAGGTTCTACTTGTTTTGTAATTTCAGCCGTCACTATGGCCTTTTTATTTTTTTCTCAGTCTGCATCGCAACACATTGATATAACTGTATTATGTTGAGTAACACTTAAAAGCAATGCCAAGTCTGTGACCAACTTGAGATTTCCTTGCCTGGATCATAGGAATCCATTTTCTGTAAACAAAAAAGATAAATGTTATTCCCTGCATCACAGTTGTAAATGTGAAAACGGAAAGAAGAAAACACCTTCGTACATTTAAAAGAAGTAGTATAGATGTATAACAAAGTATATTTTCGCTCTATCTTTGGAAGTTGGAACAGAGTTGTTGCTTGAACGTTTTTATCTTGGTTTTGGCATAATTTCCAATTTTAAGCTTTTATTTTGCTTGGATATTTCTAATATGGTGTTGCTAGCAGGTACAGACACAAGATTTCAAAGTTGGTTGGGCAAACATTGAAAAATTTTACAACACATAAAAGGCAATGTAGATTTTGTCAATAGAAGTTGTAAATATACAACCTCAACTTTGGTATCATATATAATCAATCAAAGTATTGTTAAAAATGACATTATCTTTCTCAAAATTATTGGTTGGGCGGGTGAACGTACTTATATGATTTTAACGTTTTGGCATAACAACCTACTCTAATTCTAGTAGCAATTTGAAAGGTGGGTAGGGTGGTCGCCCGGGCTCACCGCCCTCCAGTCCATCCTTGGTTACTAGCAAAGAGAGTGGTTGTGAACAGTGGTAGAAACAATTATGTCATGCCGAGGAAAGACTCTAAGTTGTGCCTTATTTGCTTTTCAATCAATTGTATTAACCTGTAAAAGTTGAAGCTTTCTTCTATAATTATGACTTTGGTTGAAAACCTTGGTTTTATTTAGAAAGGTGGTGGATGATTTTGGACAGTAAGCTCTGGCCTATTTTAACCACGGTGGGAAAAGTTATTAGTAGTAATTTCTTTGATGGTATGCACACAATCCATGAGCAAGTGGCCGTAAAATTCCTTTGCTTTATACCGGGGTAGGGGTGTATTATGTAGCAAGTCATGGTACCTCCACATAGCTAGTACTTTAAGATCTACTCGTCTCATCCAAAAGGGAGAGGTGCTATTCACACAGACAAATGGGGCATAGATCGTGCACAGATCTTGATGTGGGACCCACTATGGGTCCCACACAAATGATCCGAGTCGTTCATTAAATTTGAAACATTTTTTCAAGGGTCCCCACAAAAAATCAGATCAATTCAGTACCTATAAATACTTGATCTAATCATCTAACTTTTCATTCAACTTTGAACTGAATGAAAACTTATATGATTAGATCGAGTACTTATAGATATCGAATCAAAATGATTTTCCACGGGAGCCTTTGAAAAAATGTTTAAAATCTAATGAACGGCTAGGATTTTTTGTGTGGGACCCCTAGTGGGCCCCACATTGGGATTTGTGCACGCTTTGTCTGTGTCAACAGACTTACGCTCCAAGAGGGTGGTAGAAGTAAACCTATTAGGATGGTAGCTCCACGTAGCAAGTACTTAAGATCTGGGAGAAGTGTGAGTAATTGGGGGTTCTATAACCAGTGCCGATAGAGAGTTTTAGCTATGGGGCAATTGGAAGTCTCAACTAAGTTATTGAGCATGAATGTTAAGGTATAACTACTCGTCTCATCCAAAAGAGTGGTAGAAGTAAACCTATTAGGATGGAATCTTCTTTAATATTGGCTGCTTTCCTTCAATTGCCTATAGGGTTTATCGATTTGGTGTGTCATGTGTGTGTGCGTGCGCGTGTGTGTGTAAACCTATTAAAAGAAGTGTAAGGCTCAAATACAATTTTAAATTCCTTGTAGCAAGATGATTGTATGTACTTGCATTATTCAAATTAATGAATGCTTTAGAGGTTAATATTCAAACTATGCTAGAGATCGGACTTTTAAATAGGGAAATTTTCAGTTTGACCCCTTGTGGTTTGGGCTGGGTGCGGATACACCCCTCCCCCTTTGAATATCAGCACATAACACCTCCTGGTTTGTGGACCAATGTGCACGGTTATATTTTCCATCCAATTTGACAAAAAATGAAAAATGACGATAGTGCCCTCTTATATTTTTGGCCTCTTTCTTCTTCCCCATCTCTTTGTTCCTGTGTTTCTCACCCATTTCTCACAAATTTACACACAACCATATATACAGAGGTAATGGAAACAAAAAAACACAAACGCAGCCATACACAATACAAGCATAAACTTTAATTGGATGTCATAAAAAAAAAATAAACATCCACCAACAAACCCAGTTGAATATAATCTATTTTCCACCTAATAAAATAAAAAAACAAACCAACCCAGTCGAATGCCCCAAAATCAAATCATTAGGATGCCATGGGAAAATGGTTGTAGAACCCTAATCGGAAATCAAATCTAAATGTGTATTGGTTTGAATTTTTTTAAAATATGACCAAACATATATCTGTATACATATGTGTATATATATGGAGAGAGAGTGTGAGAGTTATGAAGTGGGGAAGTCGAATTGATGGCTGGATTAATACTTGGGTCTTTAATTTTTGCCAAAAATAAATTACCAAAACCAGAAACAGAGAGGGTGAATCGATTCGGTCGAACCAAATCAGAGGCTTCTGAGGATGAGACAAACAGAATGCTGCAGAGAGAAGAGGGAGTGAATGACCGGCGATGGTCGTCGTGGCCAACGTTGGCGATGAGGACGAGGATTGATTTTGCTTTGAGATTTCCGATAGGGGTTCATTGATTTGGGTTTGATATACATTTAGTAAATTAATAATGAAGTTATGTTGCGTTAGGGACCCAATTCATATAGCTCTACACAAATACACATTCAAAAACCTACAAGTATATATATAGCTATACATATACACATTTATATTTGCCTATTTAAATTCCTCTCAATGAATATCCGTGTATTGTATACGGGTATGATTCAGAGAGAGAGAGAGAGAGAGAGAGAGAGAGAGAGAGAGAGATTGCAGGTGTTCTGATGTGGGAAAAGAGGTGAGGAAGACGAATGATGGCACTTGTGTAATTTTGGAGATAGATTAGGGTATTTTGTTTCAAAATTGTTGTTGTACTTACACTCACACTCACTATCAACACAGGCAAGTGAACCACACCTCCAGTCAAATTGGATGGAAAATATAACCATGGACATTGGCCCACAATGCAGGAGGTGTTATGTGCTGATATTCAAAGGGGGAGGGGGGTATCAGCACCCTGCCCAAACCATGAGGGGTCAAACTGAAAATTTTCCTTTTAAATATCTTTGATTGAGGTACCAAAAGTTGATCAAAATAAAACACACAAATTGGAGAAATAGTTCAATGAAGATGTCAATACTTTAAAGGTTGCAGTTCGCAAACCTTGGTACAGATGCATAATCAAGTGAAACCACATGTAGAAGTATCTCAACTGAAGTTTGGCATTTGTAGTTAAATCAGTGTTCATGCTTTTCATTCTCTAATGATCGGCTTGTGGTGCTACGCAGAATGGTGTGTGTGGTAGTGGGCAATCATGTGGTAACAGCAGTTTGGATTTTGGTCAAGCGTAGATATGCAGTTTCAGTGGAGCGATCCTGTTATGTAGTTGAGGTGCCACCAATATGGGTGTTTTAGTTGTGTAGCTGTGATTAGGGCAGCATACTATCATTGTAGTAGTCCATAGTATTAGTATCGATTTTGATGCTTTAGTCCTTATTAAGCATGTTCATCCCTTGAAAGCTGCTTCCATTGGCATGAGTTAGTCCTCTACCGGCTGAACCTGGCACATCCTGAGGTCTATTTTCGTAGCTTTCAGCAGCATTGTTTTGTTGTCCCTCGACCCTCATTGGCTGATTTGTTATTATTCGTGGTTTTAGCATGTCAGCACAACTCCTCATTCGTTTTTCTGCTCTAAACTCATTATTTTGTTCTACTTTTACACTTTCTACTGGCTGCACTTCCATGAGTAATTGATCTGATAGTGAGAAATAATACAGCAGAGTCAACCCATTAATGTTCATATAACTCCTTGCAGTTTCCATTCTCAAGGAACGGAGAGCTGCAGCAATACTCCATCCATTATGATTGGAAAGGAAGATCAAAGGTATCTTGGCAATTTTCGGGTTAGTAAAGTTAATTTGCAGATATTTTTCCGTCTGATCGTGAACTTAAGAACTATGATTTTATCTTAGGGAACAGGGGAAGTTGTTTTTGCACGTCAGTCGGATGCTTTGGCGGCCATTGATAGATATGACAATAGACGGCTTCATCGAAAACGAATGAAAATTGAGTTGGTCGTAGGAGTCCGCAATTGCTCTCCTGCAGCTATGCCTCTAGTTACCAAAGACTTGGTGGAAAATCCTTTTAGATGGTATGGGACTTTCTGTTCTTTCGCTGTCTGTCTCATTTCTTTCATGTTATTTTCCGTAATAATTGGTGTTATCTTTTTCCATTTGTCTAATAGCAAGATTCCAAAGGACGTGGTTGTCCTTAAAAAACTGAGGAAGGGCAAGCATGAGTCCCTCAGGAATTATGTCAGACGATATTGGGCGATGTACGATGAGGTTGAAAAGAACACTTGCTCCGAACAGCTCACTGTAGCTTTCTTTAAGCAAAGCCTGCCGCATGGCGACCGTTTGTGGACTACCCTCGTCATGAGCCCTGTGTCATCAATCGCAGAATTGTATAGCAGAGTGTCGAGGTATGTGATGCTTGAGGACGTTCTAGGATGCAAAGGGTATGCGAAGCGTGAGTACACTCTATGAAGGACAGGGCCGAAGTTCGGCTAGGTTCACCATGCCCGCAAGGCTGTTAGTTGCACCCATAATGCTGCTGAAACATTTTTTGACAAGTGTAATGCTTACTGAAACATGAGTTTTTGGATACAGGTATGTAGTATTTGACTTTTCAAAAAAAAAAAAAATTAGATCCAGGTATATGTATATATCATATCTATGTAGATTCAGCGGGTTTAGTTGAACTGGTTTGCTGATTTTGGGACTCGGATGTATATAACGTTATAAACAAACAAATCCCTAGCTAGTGGGCACTTATTGTCGGATGCATTACTTTACACTAGATATGATGTTTAGGTAAAGAACTTGCCGATAAGCATGTACATTGCATTACTGGTGAACTTCTGGTAGGTTTTTTTCTTATGGAAGAACTTCTGGTATTTTGATGCTACTTTCATGTGACAAGGACGGAACCAAGATTTTGTATTCAGGGGCTACTCTTTTTGAGTCCCAACTCTTTTTCGCAACATGGGAAAAGGGGGCCAAACAATTTGGGAAGGGGGACCGAACAAGGTTTAGATTCTACTCCTAATTTTGTACTGGGTAACTAGAGAGAATTTGGGATGCCGCCATGCCGGGGCAGTGGCCCGTTACTGCCAACCTCTAGCTAGGTCTAACTTGTATTACTATAACACTATATACCGTGATTGAAGAACGATTGTCACAGCACTAAAGTAGTGTAATGTGAACTATTTGCAAAGGTCATTCATTGATCCTTTGTGTCTATGCGTACAATAACTCCAACAAAAACGCAACCATTTTTGGATGTAGAAGTCAGGTGGTCATACAAACTAAGAAAGAATTGACACTTTTGCTTAGTTATTGATTTAAGCTCTTTGACAAGATGAATGAAAAAGACAGAGAAAGATGGCTTTTGGTATGACATATATATACATGCACTTTAGAACTCCTGTCTTTGTATTACTGAGTAGTAAAATATTTTGAGAAAGAAAATGATCCTAGTTAACCACTGTATTCGCTCGCGCGCACACTCGTGTGTGTATATATATACACATTGGGGAGTAATTTTGTCACTTTCTTTTTCTCTAACGCCACTCCTCTTTGTATCTTTATTAGGTAATTTGTTTTTGTAAGAAAATGAAAGTGCCGTTAGAGAAAAGGAAAGTAGCAAAATCAATTCCCTGTACATTGTGTTAATCAACTCGGTCTTCTTCTGCCAATTTCTTGAGTCCTTGATACTGGAACCAAGCGAAGCCTTGTACTGCATAGAGCAAGTTGATTCCCTTCTGATTTATGTTGACCAAATCTAACCAGTTTAAACGATAAGAAATCGTAAATGAAATCAACGGCCTATATGCGAGCAAAGTGCATATAATCGGAGATTTGGTTTTGGGGTTAGGGTGCACCATTTGGTTGGTTGGAACTTGGCCGTGCATCACTTGTCATACGGAAGCTCCGTATAGAATTTAATCCCGTGTCGGATTGCTCTCACAAATTCTATATATATATATATATAGACACACACAAACCTTTGCTATGGGCTCACCATTTGGTGTACGATGCACGTACACCACATTTTGTGGGACTTACTTTAGGATTCCACGTAAATGACTGGAATCGTTCAATTTTTTTAAAATATTTTTAAAGGTTCTAATTAAAAAATCAGCTCAGTCGAATATCAATAAGAGTTTGATCGATTCTTTACTCAATTTCTTGTCAGAAAATAAAATTGGACATAGACCGAGACAAAATTAGGATTTCATAGACGATGAGGCCGGCCACGGCATAAATAATAAGATTTTCATATTTTAAAGTTCAAGAATATTATACATTTAAATGACCAAATACTACCCAATACAAAACACAATATCCACGTGCTCTTAATAAACCGAAAACAACTAAAGAATTTGATCGATTCTTTACTCAATTTCCTGTCAGAAAATAAAAGGGATAACTTAAAAATTCATCCTCAATCCGTACTCAACTTAAGTTTTCATCCTGGTCATTTCAAACAGTTATGATATCATCCCGAAATTTTAAAAAAACCCAAATCTACCCTTAGTTAAGCAGAAATGAAATGTATATATAGCAATGAATTTTGAGACCTAAACTTAATTCCACAAGTCCTTGAAAAATAGCCATTACCCAAACTGAAAACCCATAAATCTCGGTGAAACATTAGCTTGAATTTTGGATTTCCATATTAGATTTCAAATCCCGAGAAATCTCAGTAACCAAATGGAACCCATTTGCATAGATAGGAACAAAATACACCATGCCCCTCACACCGCCCATCTCGCCATCACCATCTTTCGTCGTCGTCGCCGTCCTCCAATGTTGTCCCCCATCCCGCCGTCGACGTCCTCCATAGCTGTCGCCCATCCTGCACTCCCCCTCTTCTGCAAATTCAAGGATTTTACCGCCGACCACTGCCGCTGCTCAACTCATCCGGCCCACCGTCGCCGAGAGCGGCGAGAACCCAGTGTTTCGAGATCACTGGAATGGAGAGTAAAACAAGGCTTCCTTGATTCAAAGATCATTCAGCCATGATATCATCTTCAACGAAAACGCGAGGGTTTGGTCCAAACAAAGGAGTGGTCGTGAAACATATATTTGAAAGAGAAATTTAGCCTCGAATCCTCACGTTGGGCTCTCTGATTTTCTAAAAACCTGAACACTGAAAATCAAAACGCCACAAATTGGAGAAGATCAGTCTGTCCTCCATTTTGCAAAATCAGTAGAAGAAGAATGGCGCATGCATTCGTCCGTGCCATCCGAGTGGGGTTTTAGTTTTCATGGTAAACTATTTGTATCATTTACTATGAAATATGTTTTTCTGTTATTTTCATTTGATAAATTATTTGAACCATTTACCATGAAATATTTGCTCAAATCATGGGATTTTTTTCATGTTCACATTGTAATCGTCATGAGATATTTATCGTGTTCACATTGTAATCGTCATGGTAATTTAACCATGTAATGTCATGGTAATTTAACCATTTAATCATGTAACAGTTTGAGTATGTCATGTTCTTTCTTTTTTTTATGGTTATTTAGCCATGTTCCGTGTAATAAGATCAATGAAAAATATGACTTTTTGTTATCTGGTTGGCCAACTCGAAAATTGAAGAAAACATGCAAAGATGTGGTCAACTTATCATGTTATATTCCTAAAAAAAATCAATTCCACAAATAGATTCCATGATTAAAAAAAAGTAATCAATAATATTTAAATTTAACAAATTCCACTTAATTAGGAAAATAATCCAATTCAATCCCATTAAATTGAAAAAATAATCCAATCCAATCCAATCCTACTAAATTAGGAAAGCAATGTAACATAATATATGTTTATCATAGTGAAAAGGGTAAGAAATGTAATTCACATACTAAGAGAATGAAAACATAAGCATGAAAAAAGGGCGGGATGAATTCTTACATGACATGGATAAAAGAGGATGGATATTTAAATATTCCAAAATAAAATTGGACATAGACCGAGACAAAATTAGGATTTCATAGACGATGGGGCCGGCCACAACATAAATAATAAGATTTTCATATTTTAAAGTTCAAGAATATTATACATTTAAATAACCAAATACTACCCAATACAAAACACAATATCCACGTGCTCTTAATAAACCAAAAACAACTAAAAGATGAAAAAAATTAAAAGTTTCTCAACACGTTAGACCTGAAGCATGTATCGAAATAGAAATTCAACGATATTTTAGATCTAAAAGTCATCTATGATTGAGTTGAAACTAATTTTAGGAGCAATTTCATTCCCAATAAATATAACCAAAGCACTTGTGAGAAACTTGTCCTCCATTCGAAGCCTAGTTCTGACAATAGTCATAATTGAAAATGTCTTTTCTTATCCACTATTTTTTATTCAGGGGGCCCACCATATATCGTTATGATATTTTTTAAAAATATATATATACTTAGATAATTATGAAAATTCAAAACCATAGGGAGGCCTTGTCCCCATACAAACCTTTGGTTTCGTCATTGGACGTAGAATCGATAAAAAGTGTTTTTAACAAATTGTGCAGTTCCGATCTTTTGTGTGAGATCCCTAAATGGGTTCTACAGAACACAACCAAATTACAGAAAATTACCTGTGGGTCTGGAAAACCAAGACTTAATTCTCATTAAGGATGAACTCAATTTTTATTTACCTCTACAGACAACCTCATATGAAGATTACCCTTTTACCCTTAACTAAATATAATTTCACACTTTATTATCTTTTCAAAGTTTTCATCACCCCCTCCCACCTAGGGGTGTAAACAAGCCGAGCCGAACCGAATATTGGTATATTCAAGCTCGGCTCGATCAGAATTTGTCTGGCTCGAGCTCGGCTCGACAAGCATGTACAAAGCTCGAGCTCGGCTTGTTAGTATTCGGTTTGGAATAAACGAGCCAGCTCGGCTCGAATTCGTCAACTTTTTGGCCTTAATATTGAAAAATTGGCTAAATGAGCCGAGTCGAACCAAATATTGGCATGTTCGAGCCGAACCTATATATTTCGAGCCAAGACGAACCTGTTCGCGAACCTATATATTGGCATGTTCGAGCCGAGCCGAGCCAAACCTATATATTTCGAGCCAAGATGAACATGTTCGCGAACCTGTTCGAGCCAAGCCCTACTAGGTTGGAGCTCGGCTCGTTTATCAAACGAGCTGCAAAATCGAGCTCGAGCTCGGCTCGTTTACCCTTCGAACCGAGCCAAACTCGCGAGCTGCTCAGCTCATTTACAGCCCTACTCCCACCTCCACCCCACAACCAGACTTTTTCCAGCGAAATTTCACTACTTCAAAAAATTAGTGAAATTCACTACTTCTCAAATTTCTCTAAATTCAGCAACCACTCCGACCAATGACTTTTTCTGGCAAAATTTCACTACTTCAAAAAATTAGTAAAATTCACTACTTCTCAAATTTTACTGGTTTTCAAATTTCGTTAATTTTTGTTGGATTTCAAATTTCACTGGATGTAGATTTTACCTAATGAATTTCACTAGCTTTCAAACTCGTGAATTTTTCACTAATTCAAATTTTCACCAGCTCAGCAGCTATTTAAGAACATAAGCACCACAAATCTCGTGAAAATCACTATCTTAGACCTCGTGAATTTCACTGGATTTTTAAAACACAACCACCCACTAAGTGAATTTCATTAGCTTGGAGCTCGTAAATTTCATTAACTTTCGGCTCATGATTTCGAACTCGTGAATTTCACGAGCTTGGAGCTCATGAATTTCACAAAATTTCATAACAGAAGTAGAATCAACTACAACACAACCCAATTAGAACTGAGAAAATAAAACACAACAAAATAGTTCTTTTAGAAATAACCATGAGCAACTAGTGAAATTCACTAGCTTTGAGCAACTAAAGTTCTACTCACACATTTCATCGAATAGTTCATGTGCATATAGTTCTCGATGGAATCATCATTAGGCAAAATATTTGGTCTTCACATAAGAAGTAATGAATCAAAAGGGACAAAATGAAAGCAAGGAGTTTGGACTAAATTATTTCCCCTGTTCCTCCAAAATTTGTCCAATTGATTTACCTTTCTCTCACAATTCCACTTCAATGACCTCTTGTGATTAATTTCCTCCGACCACCAAACTCACCAGTGGCGTTGGATCTGTGGCTCCGTGTCGTCCCCATCGGAGCATGTAGAGAGCGGGAGAGAGAAGGTGAAGATCTATTTGTGAGATCTCGTGGGGAGAGTCGTTGGTGCTGGAAAAAGGGGTCGGAGAAGAGCGAGAAGCCATCTTGGGTAAATCGTTTTGATGGTCATGATTCAACGGCATCGTCGTCGCAGTCATCGTCGACGGTTGCTTCGACCGTGTTGAAGGAGTGGAACTGTGAGAGGGGAGAGAAGGCGGGAGAAGGAGATGTGAGGGAGGAGGGGGTAATTTTGGAAGAAATAATAAAAAAATTCTTACCGGTACTTTTCTATTTAGGGCCTGTACTCCGAGGGAAATAGACATTGTAAACTAAACCGGCCCGTAAGTCACTGACCAAATTACCCATAATTTTATTGATATATACACGGATCTGTTCAAGCCTTTTTACATACCACAGACAATGGCGGGCCCGAGACCTCTGCATAATTGACCCGAACTGACGGTCCAGAATCCAGACCCGGTCCAAAGCTCTGACCCGCTAATAGCAGTACATACGTACATACATACACAACGTACATATACACGGTTTGTTTGGCGACGATCTTGGACTGTTGATAAATCTGTAACCGTCCTGCAGCATTTCAAATTCTCTCTCTCTCTCTCTCTCTCTCTCTCTCTCTCGAGGAGTAGTAGTTGTAGACTAGTAGTAGTAGAGATATTAAACACTGGTGGGCTTGGACTTGAAGTTGATCGCATTAACGTATCAAAAAAAAGAAGTTGATCGCATTATTGGAGGAAGACTTTGGGGTCATCGCTTTGGGGTCCCATCTCAAAAGTTTCCCCATTGATTTCCCCGCAAATTCCTTACTTCTCTCAAGACCCAAAACATTACTCAGGAGTCAGGTCTCTCGCTCTCTCTCTCTCTCTCTCAACTGATTTTCTTACTTGTACTATTGAAGATAAGGTTCTGTTTCTTGTGGTTGTTATTGAATCCACAAAAACATATTTATTCTTGCCCTTCTCAATTCCCTTTTTTTTTTGTTTTTTTCAAGAATCAGGCAATTTTCTGAGACTATGGCTTGGAGGAATATGATGTCTTTTTGTTCCTTACCCAATTTCTGGGCAAATCGCCAGGTTTGTTGGCTTTTTTTCTTTTATTTATTTCCCACATTTTCTTCGTAAGTGTATACTGGGTTATTATACTCGAAATCATTTTTCGCTTCACATGTTCTTTTTTCTTTTTCTTTTTTTTTCGTTTTTATTGTTTTTTCTTTTTTTAGAAGTGAAGTAGGAGTACTTGTGGATATGTACGTAGATTTGTATGGGGTTTGATTGGACTTGATGAATAAGTCAATTTTTCTTGTGTAGTTGTTTCACGGTTTATTAGGACAGACATGGACAGGCTTGTTTGTTCTCATAAGGAACCCAAAAATCTTGAATTTACCTCTTCAGACGTTGGTGGAGGGGGCCAAAAGATTTAGATTTTATGAGGCCATCTCTTCCAAGAACTTAAGAATAGACATCGTTGTCCCCGAAAAAAAAATTGCAAAGTTTTTTCCCTCATAAGGAACCCAAAAATCTTGAATTTACCTCTTCAGACGTTGGTGGAGGGGGCCAAAAGATTTAGATTTTATGAGGCCATCTCTTCCAAGAACTTAAGAATAGACATCGTTGTCCCCGAAAAAAAAATTGCAAAGTTTTTTCCACAAGTTACTAAATGTGAGTGTGTTTGTTAATTTACGAGAAAAGTTTGAATTTTTTGTAGACAAAAATAAATTTTTAAAGTTTTCGTTGTGCAAACTAGATAAGTTTTGGGTACACCGGGAGAATATGTTTATACACAGAGTGGTACGTGTAGGTGTACATTTATTTATACATGCGGGTGTGTTCACGTAGTTTTAATACTGTGATGATTCTTCCTTAACATGAGAGATACAATTTGATTTGCTAAAATAGGGAGTCTTAGTTTGCGTACCCAAAAGGTAGAATTTGTTAGTGGAATTTTCTTTCAATTATAAATCGGATGCGATCAATGGTGCCGATTGCATTTTCTAGAAAAACATACGTTTTTTAAAACAATACTCTTGGTTAAAAGTTTGTTATTAAGCTTTTCTTTTTTTAGGTGCAGCGCAAACCATTTGTCATTTGATGTTTTTATAAAAGGGAAATTTATATAAATGGTCCTCCTAGTTTAATCCGAGTCTCATTTTCTTCCTCCAAGTATCAATTACAATCCTTTTGACCTTCAAGTTTGGTTTTCGTATCAAATTGGTTCAATTGATAACTTCTGTCAGCGACGGAAAAAATTAGATTGATGGCATTTTGGACATTGCAGCTCATACCAAGTTGGTCTAATCAACAACGTCTGCCCTCAATCTGATTTTTTCCATTCCGTTTGGCTAACAGACGTTATCAATTGGACCAACTTGGCACGAAAACCAAACTTGAAGGTCAAAAAAGTTGCAATTGATACTTGGAGGACGAAAATGAGACTCAAATGAAACTAGGAGGACCATTTCTATAAATTTCCCTTTTATTTAAGTAATTGGTTGATATGAAACTTTGATAGTCAATTTGACATAGTTGGCGTTCTTTGTGGTAGCAGGGGAGAATAAGCCAGGTTGAGCTTGGTGCACACACCATTAAGTCTCATGGAGCCAAAATTGCAAGGAATCATATGCATGACTGGCTTATTTTGTTGCTTCTTGTGGTCATAGAGGTTGTACTTTACGTTATACACCCGTTTTACCGCTTTGTTGGGAAGGACATGATGACAGACCTTAAATATCCGTTGAACGACAACACTGTCCCTGTGTGGGCTGTTCCAGTGAGTTTCTCATCTTATTTCATTTGGTGGAATGTCTTTATACGACTTATAGAAGAAGTATGGAAGGGCAAAATATTGATTGAAGCAATAATGTTCTCATTATTTGATGTAGTACTAAACTACCAATAACTTCTACTCTCTTTATCTGTGTTTCTCAATGAATATGTGGTAACGAAATATTCAATCTCTGCAAAAACCGTACTTTAGGTGTATTGTTCTTTTCTTGTATTTGTGAAAAAAGTTGATGCCTAAAATGTTTGCAAGAAAGAGATTATACCAATGTCTCAATTTGACCATTAGCTGCTTTCGTTCTCAAAGTTATACTTTTTCAATGTTTGTCCACACAGATAGGCTCAATTATGTTACTCATACAAATATTTATGAACTTTAGACGGGTCATCATGAAATTGATCAGCAAATACATCATTACGACCCATACTAAGCTTAATTCGCTGAAGTAGTGGATATGAGATTGTTGAAAAGTGACTAAAATTCTCAAACATAATGCTGTGAGTATGCCAATACCAACATTGCATGTGCCATATGATTCTACTATTACGAATTTTACATCTATACTTGTAATGAAGAAATTCATGTGAAAACTGAAAAGTAATTTCTTAGTTGTCATGGCGAATTCTTACAAGAAATTATGACTGATGAAAACTATCCTTGATGCTCCAGATGTACTCCGTTCTGTTGCCTATTGTGGTTTTCCTCATCTTCTATCTTCGACGGCAAGATGTCTATGATCTGCACCATAGCATACTAGGTAATCCTATGTTTTATGTTTTCAATTACCTTTCCGATGCCCTCTTCTTGCTCTTAGAAAATGGAGTACCTCCTAGTTTGATCCATGACTCATACGCATACTTTATGCAGGCCTCTTGTATGCTGTCTTGATAACTGGAGTCCTCACCGATGCAATAAAAAATGGAGTTGGCCGGCCTCGCCCTGACTTCTTTTGGCGTTGTTTTCCAGATGGCATTGATGTATGTTGTCCGTAGATTATTTATGGAATATTGGAAAATACTGGAGTAATAGTTATAATTCTTTTGTCATCTTTCTCTCCAGAAATATGACCAGTGGGATAATGTGATCTGCCATGGTAAAGATAGTGTGATCAAAGAAGGACACAAGAGCTTCCCAAGTGGTCATGCTTCATGTAAGCAACACTTCCTGGTTCCGTATGAATGAGGATTCATGACATTCTTTTAGCTGTTAGTTTTTAATGTTTGAAGTTCTTCATTACAAATTGAACCTTTTTTTATAAATAAAAAAAAAAACTTCTTTTGCTTTTTAAAGCCAGATAAAGTACATCTGATTTTCTATTGTCTTAAAGTTATTAACACTATATAATATTATAGTAGCTTATATATCTTGCAGAGAAAAAGGGTCGATAGGGCTTCATTGTAGATTTTTTCTTTTCAACTATAGTCAGAAATGAATAATGTGGTGAGGTGGTCGTAGACTCTTAGTGAAATGAAAGTCTAAAGTTGTTTAATCGTGGAGTGATTTCCTAACATATGGCATATTCATCTTACAAATTCCATTGACTTGCAGGGTCTTTTGCAGGTCTGGGATTTTTCTCGTTGTACTTATCAGGGAAAATCAAAGCATTTGACCGGAGAGGACATGTAGCGAAACTATGCATCGTTTTTCTTCCCCTCCTCGTTGCTTCTCTCGTTGCCATTTCACGCGTGGATGACTATTGGCACCATTGGCAAGATGTGTTTGCAGGAGGTCTCTTAGGTGTGTTTTTCTACCCTTAATAATTCAATGAAAGAGGAGAAAGAATAATTATTGGAGTTTGATGGTATGATCACTTGTTGTAGGTCTTGGTGTGGCAACATTCTGCTATCTGCAGTTCTTTCCACCTCCATACGACACAGATGGTAACTTCTTGAGATCTATTTTTAATTTTCTTTTGGGCAGTAGCTCGTTAAAAATTTCTGACCACCTAAATCTTTTCGGTTTCCTTTTGTGGTTCTCTCTTGAGTAGCATTTTAGATCAACCTGATATTTTTGCTTTTCGGTAAATAAACAACACCAAGTTTAGTTTGCTTTCCTAATAGATGAAATTATATCACAGAGTGGTCAGCTTCAAACCTATTACCTTATGGTTAATATAGATTGAGTTTTCCATTTCTACGAAGTTGATACTATCTTAGAAATGTATTAAGCCAATCTGCATTTAAACTTTCTAGATTCAGAATGAATCTATTAAACCCACTAACCCAGAGTGTCTGATTTACTGGGCTATCTGTTCATTCCCAGCTGCTTCTTGCTCACCAAAGCGTGCTGTACTTTAATTTTGACCCTAGTGTTGGGAGTTCCTCAGAAAACAGCTCTAGAAAATTTACTTCTGGTAATGAAAGTAGTTTCCCATCTTTGGTTTTAATGGGGAATAGAACTTTGTGAATGTTGAATTTTAAAATGCTAGTGTAACCAATCTGCTTTATTGCGCTGGTGATTTCTCCCTTTTGCTCGGTTATCATTCAACTATTTGTAACAGTTATCTTTTTTGATTGTAGGATGGGGTCCTTATGCGTATTTCGAAGCATTAAAGGAAGAGTCGCAACCGAACTCACAACTAGGCCATCCTATGTATGGTTCCAATCTAGATGTCGTAGAGGCTCAAGTAGTGAATCAGCAAACAGGGCACTACTCAGTATCAGTGACTGATCTTGAATCAGGAAGACGGTAACAGTCTTGTATGTCTCGGAGTGTACGTGTGCAGATTTTGTTCTACCTTAGATTAGTCTTTTATGTGAATGTTTTGGAACTTTAGTATCAACAACATTGTAAATAGCAATGCACAACCAGTCAATGTTACCTTTTGCATTAGTGGCTTTATAGAACAAGGTTCCACATGTTCAGTGATTGTTTGCACTCGATATTGATGTTCTTGGATTTAGCAGTAACCGCTAAGGCTGTATCTAGATCATGAATTTGTGGAAGAATTTATGGATGGAAAGGAACATGAAAAGGCAAAGGACGAGAATATAATAGAGTGGTGCTAAATTTATATATTTGGTTTCTCTACCATTTTCTTGTCCCCTCGACAAATCCATCAAAGAATCCATATTTTAACCACAACCTAGGCTTCAACGATTGATGCATACAGCCTCTTCAGTCCCAATAAATCGGTGTTTGGTGAGGGGGGATTGGATACAGATCCAATCTTCACTCAGCGTTATCTTCATTGTTGATTGTGTTCGTTACAAGAAGCTTTGAGTTTCCTTAACGAACAGGCAGGTAGGCATAGAGGATGTCTTAATTATTTGTCATAGATTTATTTGAATGCCTCTCTAAAATCATCTTGTAGCATATGTTCATAGGACAACTTTTTCTGTTTTTTTTTTTTGGAATATAGATTAATCTACTATTGTCCGTTTAACTCAATTACAATGTGGGAGGATGCATACAATGGGATTAATGTCTCCCTTTGCGAGAATGAAAGCTAGTAGAGTGCTATATCAGCTAGCATCTAGGATTTTTGGAGGGTGACAGGAAAAGGAAATTGAAACGTAGAAAAAGGGAAGAAGACGCTTTTTTTTTTTTTTTTTTTTTTTAAAAAAAAAACTCTTTTTGTTTTTGCTTCTGGTTAGGGAAATTTGTAGAAAATGCTATCAATTTTCTTTTTTCTTGTTTTTGCATTGTTACCCGTGACAAAACTGTGAGGAATTTCATGTTATTCCTTTAGAGCATCTCTAAGGGTTTGAGCTCAGTCAAACTATTTTTTGGCTTGTTACAATAGTATTTTATCAAAAATTTGACAAAGTTGCACAAATTGTGTCAAAGCAATTGCAGTATTTAACTTATAAATCTATGATGACCGTTGAATCACTTGAATTATTTCATAGGAATTTGGACAAAACATGTAGCAACATATGTTGATGTGACGATAAATTCTTGTGCCAACTTTGGCTTGAGAAACGGCTAACCATTACCATTGGAATTCATTTTGTGAGGTCTGGTGTCAAATAATTAATGACTAGTTTCAGAACCTATAGCATAAAGGTGAAGCGGGCAAAGAAAAAAGCAAAAGAAAATAAAGGAACAGAATGAAACAAATTAACTACTAGTTACAAGGCTAGTTGTCAAGTACTACAGTACTACTAGGAATCAAATCTGAATATATAACTCTTCTCCAGATGGGTTTATTCTAGGGATGTCAAATGGGCGGGTTTTGGTCAAAATGAGTAAGTTGTAAGTGGGTTGAGTCTTTAATGGGTCATAGACCCATTTAGACCCATTAATTATGAGTCTAATTACCCATACCTAGGGGTGGCAAACGGGCGAGTTTGGGTCAAATTGGGTAAGTTGTTAGTGGGTTGGGTCTTTAATAGGTCATTGACCCATTTAGACCCATTAACTATGAGTCTAATTACCAATACCCAACCCGACCCATTTATTTTAAAGCAAACCCGACCCATTTATTTTAAAGCAAACCCGACCCGCTCATTAACCCAATTACATATATACTAAAAATTATGATCGAAAAATTAGAAAAGTAAAAAAAAATTATGATCGAAACTCATAAATTTTTTCAAAAAGACGAGAATAAGTAATTTTTTTTGTCTTATTGATTTTTTTTTGTCTTTATTCAAAAAATTATAAGTTTCGATCAAATTTTTTTACTTTTCCGATTCCTCTCATCAAAACAAATTAATAAGTCACAAAAATATGACACAAAATAAAAGAAATGCAAAAAAAATTTGAATAAGGACAAAAAAATAAGTCAATTTTTTAATCCAAACCCTTTGCGGGACTACCATGAGAGAAATTTATTCACGGCGGAGCACAATTTCACGGGTCCATTCGCACAATTAATGGATGAGATGTGTTTTCAATTTTGACTGGTCAAAATAATTGTTACCGGTTACAATTGATTTTTAATTCGGACCATTCAAAATATTTTTGGACGCGTGTGATTTAGGACAAAATAATTGAATAAAAGAGAGAGAAGGCCATGCTCCTGAGGGTTTGGGGGGGGGGGGGGGGTGGGGGCGGAGAGAGAGAGAGAAGGAAAAGAGTCTGGGGAGAGAGAGAGAGAGAGAGAGGGAAAAGAGACCAATTGATGGGTTTGGGTTTGGAAAAGAAACCAATTAAGAGATGAAATTTGGTGGGTTACTTTCATTGCCCATTGGGTCATGTAAGTTGACCCAATTGATGCCCAATTATGACCCAACTAATAATGGGTTAGCTGGGTTTGAACCCATTCTTACCCAACTAATAAATGGGTTGGGTTGTGTCTATTTTCTAGTTGATGGGTCTGGGTTTGTTAATGGGTCTGGGTTCAATTTGCCACCCCTACCCATACCCAACCCAACCCATTTATTTAAAAGCACACCCGACCCGCCCATTAACGCAATTACATACTATATACTAAAATGACTAAAATACATATGTACACTAAAATGACCATATTACCCCTGTTAATTTAAAGAACTAAAATACCATGTACACTAAAATTACAATTTAAAGAACTAAAATACCATATACACTAAAATTACCATACTATCCCTCTACTACAAAAAATGACCAAATTACCCCTGTACACTTAATTACCATATTGGTTGCTCTTAATTACCGAATCGCAGCGTATCCAAGTGGCTTATTTTTTGTCTTTATTCAAATATTTTTCACATTTGTTAGTTTTTTGTTAAATTTTTGAGGATTATTGCTTTGTTATGACGAGAAGAATCTAAAAAGTAAAAAATTACAATCAAAATTAATATTTTTTTGAATAAAGACAAAAAAAATTTGCTTATTTTTGTCTTCATTCAAAAAATTTAGGTTTCGCTCATAATTTTTTACTTTTTAGATTCCTTCTGTCATGTCGAAACAATAATCCACAAAAAATTAATGAAAAACAAAAAAATGAGAAAAAAATTAAATAATTACAAAAAAACAAGCCACGAATAAGCCAACTTTCCATTCATAAGTTGAATTTTCTATTCGATCAGAATCAAAACTAGCCCATTGCGAGATGTATATATCTTTTTTCTTTTTTTTTATTAATTTTTTTTTGTATTTGATAGTTTTGCATCAAACTTTTGTGACTTAGGGATTGGTTTCGTCGAGAAAAATCAAAAAAGTAAAAAATTATGATCGAAACTCATAAATTTTTTCAAAAAGACAAGAATAAGTAATTTTTTTTGTCTTATTGACTTATTTTTATCTTTATTCAAAAAATTGTAAGTTTTGATCAATTTTTTTAACTTTTCCGATTCCTTTAGTCGAAACGAATCAATAAGTCACAAAAGTTTGACGCAAAACAAAAAAAAATGCAAAAAAAAAATTGAATAAGAACAAAAAAATAAGTCACTTAACTTTTTAATCCAAATCCTATGTAGGACTATCATGAGAGAAACTTATTCACGGCAAAGCGCAATTTCATCAGTCCATTCGCGCAATCGATGGATGAGATGTGTTTTCAATTTTGTCTGGTCAAAATAATTATTACCGGTCATAATTGGTTTTTAATTTAGACCGTTCAAAATATTTTTAGACACGTATAATTTAGCACAGAAGAATTGAGAGAGATGAGAATTTTTGGTGGGCTACTTTCATGATCCATTGGGTCATTTAAGTTGACTCAATTGATGCCTAATTAAGATCCAACTAATAATGGGTTAGTTGGGTTTGGACCCATTCTTACCCAACTAATAAATGGATTGGGTTGGGTTTATTTTTGAGTTGATGGATCTGAGTTTGTTAATGGATCTGGGTTCAACTTGCCACCCCTAGTTTATCCCCACCCCAGTTTGAACGTGGAGTGTTAATTAAGTTAGGGTCGTCTAAAGCATCCAACATTTCTTTTTGAACAACAACGTACAGTACTCCCAATATCTCCCAATTTCGCGTTTGTTTGTTATGGTCTAGCTTCTTGTGGTTTAGAAACAAACCATTGGGAATTGGAATCCACAACAAATGCTCCAACATAAATAAAAGCTCAAAATCTTTTTCACCCCATGTGGTTTGACCCAAGTAACATAAAGCATGTGCAAGCTAGTGTGGAAGCGCGATGGTGACTTGAGAGCGCAAGCGTAAACCATTTTGAAAGATTAATGTGACTAAGGTCTAAGGGTTTGACCCATGTGCGAATTACACCATGTCGTTTAGTAATATGCAAATATCCTCTATGATTTTGGACCATAGTGCTATCTCTGAGGCAATAGTACTACGTTTACGTTTTTATTAAGAATTACTGTGCTTCTAGTATATTATTGTAAATAGAAACAATGAGTGATGGTTCAAATTCTTTGGCAGTGGAACCAATGTTTCAAAATGTAATACTAATGTGGGTATCGAACTTATTGAAAAGATTGTCGCTTTTTCTTTTCTTTTTTTATGTTACTCCTGTTCCATATGCTTGATGCTGTTAAAAAAAAAATTGTTCTATATGCTTGATAACAACTAAAATATGCTAAGCACCAAAAAAAAAAAAAAAATAACGAGTAAAATGACCCAGTAGTAGACAAAATCAGAGTTTGATCATAGCTCAGAAGGAACGCTAGCTATATGCTTAACACATTGAAGTCGAACGTTGTTTTCAGGAGCTGGACAGAAGGAAAAGAGGCTCCTAGCTATAGGTTTCTTTCCTACCAGACTAGAGGCGGCTGAGAATGTTATTTCAAAAGGATCAACAACGATGAAAGAGGAGTAGGAATAGGACGTACGGAATCGAATGATTGATTATGAACAAGATAGACAACAAGACAAACCCAAGAAGGGAGAGCTGCGCACTTAGACAATTCACTTTTAGTACACAAGGAAGTCTGCTGGGTAAGAATTCCTTAGGATGTATTACGATTTTCCATCGAAGGGGTGGATCGAAGCAATCGATTGCAACGAACAATTGCTTTGAAACGAAGTACGCTGGCAGCTCCACGTTTAGGAATGGGTATAGTCCCCATAGATTTTCTAGGGTGCATAGGAGTAGTATGTATTTCCATTCTATTTCACATTTGAACACCCGAAAAATAAAATTTGAACACTCGACAACCTGATCAACTCACATTTGAACACCTAGCAAGTACCCTACAACCATAAATGCTGAAATTAAAAATCATGGGAGAAGAAGAGAATGATAAAAAAAAAAAGAAAAAGAAAAAGAAAAAGAAAAAGGGCATTGCAGTATTTCTTTGCTACTGATTTCTAATTGTTCACCAAGTATAATATTGATTCTTTTCAAGTTGCATATATTTTGATCATTCGATGAATACATATCTACTATTTTGTATGTTTCGTACATAAATGTCTGCTTAGATAAACGTTGAAGCAAAACAGAGATCGATTTGAAAAGATGTATCAAACATTGTATAGATTTGAAAAGATGTGTCAAAACATTATTGATTGTGAGACTATTACGTAACGGTTTTAAATATGAACTCATCAATAATACCTATGACATCATATAATTTCTTGTCGCTTGTCTAGCAATGGATATATCTAGAAAATTTTGTTTATATGTTAGTATTGTTGAATAGGGTTCGCAGAGACTAAGATTTTTTTGAACACCCTGCTATATATACCTGGAGCCGCCACTGACGAAGCACTTTGTCTATGGGCATTGTACAAAAGAATAGATAGGGGTGTAGTTTTTTGGGAAGCCATTCAAAATGCTGTCGTTTTGTGTTCACTAGTGCACACTCTCATTCTTCTTTTAGGCCTTGTTTGGCCGGCCTTCTACACTAAATGATTTTTTTTTTATTTCCGTGGGGCCCATTACGAGTTCTACAAAGATGATTCAAATCGCAAGTTATTCTTTTTTTTGACAAAAGGGAGAAGATTTTATTAATCTGAGAGGCAGAAAAATGCCGAAACATCAGAGAAAGAGGAATCCCATGGGGGCAAGGTAGTTTGTCCATAGACCGGACAAACTACAAGAAATGACTTTCTTTGCACAAGCATGTGTAGCCCTATTACAATCACGTTTAACAAAACTAAATTCACACAACTGAAACGAATCCTTCAATGTTAAACAATCTTGTACCAAAACTGCGATATCAAAGGATGGATCTTTTGACATGGAACAGCTTCGGACAATCAACTCCGCACCCGATTCAATAAGAACACGTCCTACATTCAGAGCAACACCCAAATTCATACCATTTCTATTTGCCATAGCCTCCGCAAGCCGTGGAGAGGTGAGGCCTTCATATAACTTAATAAAGATTCCCAAAATGGAGCCGTTCGCATCCCGAGCAATTGCCCATGTTCCAATAGTGCTCGTTGCCTTAGATACCACTGCATCAACATTAATTTTTATTATGCCTTCATCAGGTCTCCTCTAAACCAAAGTCTCAGGATTTGAAGAAGCCACTTGAGTAGGGGAAGGCTTGACATTAGCCTCTAGAAACTCAAAAAAATCTGCTTGTGCCTTTCCATTAACTGCCTCCGCAGGCCAACTTGTACCATTAAACACCAAATCGTTTCAGGTTTTCCAGATCCACCAACAATACAAAAGGCCGAGACCCAATGTTGAAGAGGGGAGATGAGCTAAACGGATACAATTGCAAATACAATGTCACCAGTCAGACATATGTCTACAGTCTTCAAGTTCCTCAGGTCTAAGGCGAAAAGGCGAAAGAATCCACACTTTTGAAGCAAAATCACATCGGAACAACAAATGACAAATATATTCCTCCGCATTTCCACACAGTGAGCAGATTGGATCAGAACGTACCTTCTTTGCGGTTAGGGCTAAGTTGGTTGCTAGAGCTCCATTGAAACACTTCCAAGCAAAAAATTTGATCTTTGGGTGGATAGGCAAGCCCCATAACTTCTTCCAAATCTATGCCATCACATTAGCAGAACTAGATTGAGCTCTGTGATTATCCAGCTCATTGATCAAGCTCTCTTTTTCCAAGCAATAAGCAGATTTTACAGTGAATACGCCATTTGGGGAGTAGTGTCACACTTTGCGATCCCTTCTTTGCGTGGTTCTAATAGGCAAAGAAAGGATAACGGCTGCCTCTTCCTCATTGAAACTTTCTTTGATCAACTGCATCTTCCAAGTCCTTGTGGAATCGTCAATAAGATCAGAAACATAAGTTATGGTGCTACTCCTTACCGAACTTTGGCTGACCTTGAAAGCCAATGGTTTTGGCAGCCAAGGGTCCTCCCAAATTCAAATGTCTTTTCCTGAATGAACCTGCCACCTCCAACCTTTGTTGAGTAACTCTCTAGCCCAACAAATGCTTTTCCAAGCCCACGATGCCTGGTTGCTTACATTTGCATTGAAGAAAGTCGTGTTGGGAAAGTATTTGCCCTTGAAAATTCGTTTGAAGAGAGACGGTTCACCGGAAATCAATTTCCACCATTTTTTAGCTATCAAGGCCCTGTTAAAAGCTTCCAAGTCACGAAACCCCAATCCACCTTTGCCTTTGCACCGATTCAGCTAAATTTTTTCAGATACCCAAAGAAAAATATTTTAAGAATTACTTGCAATTTGCATTATCTTTGTAGGACCCATAATGTGTACCCCACGAAAATCAAAAAAAAATCATTAGTGTAGAAATTAGAATGCCGGGCAAAACAAAGCCTAAAAGCAAAATGAGAGTGTGCGCTAGTGAACACAAAAGGGCAACATTTTCAATGGCAGCTGGCCCCCGTTCCCAGTTTTTTGAATCTAAAAAAGGTAGTGGGTGCGTGGTATCAATTTTCCAACGTCGCTCCTTTTTACATGCTTGTCAAGGAAATTAGCCTTGTCTACTACTCCTACTTTAGTTTTGCTTTTTTGTACTTTTACGAACAGACATAATGGGAAAAAAAAAGAGGAAAAAAACAGCCCAAACTACTGATTAATAGCAACCGTGGTACTGGTACAACAAATGCTATTTTAAACAAAATGAGCAGTTTCGATTATCTTTTTTGAACTCGAGACAAGTCCAAAAGTGCATTATACGCACTGTCTCTAATCACTTGCTGCCAGTAGCATTTCTGGATGACAAGTGTCACAAGACTTCTTATTGAGAATTCTTTACCAGAGCCAGAGGATTAAAGGTTACGTTTGAGAGTGACGTAATATTAAACACGTCTATTGGACGTTCTTTTTCCTTTAAGCTTGATCAAAATGTGAATATAGTTGTACTTTATTCATCATCAAGTTATTTCCAACTTGAAACATGTCCTCAACAAGATGTCAATGAGTCTTCGTCCTATTTTATTTCTTAAATCTTTATATAATGTATGTATGTTTAGATGTTACTTTTAAACAACATCTGACCATCTGATCAATTTATCGATAGTGTAAACTTTCATTTCATTTGGACGTGTTATGTATTTCATTCGCTTGCGGCTTGCAATAGATCTTTTTTCAATTGTATTAGATATACATGGTGTATTATAATATCGTTATGCATGATTAATTTATTTCTTGCTTTTCCAAAAAACAAATGTTATTTCTAATAAACTACTAAAAGACATTTTCTATGGAGTTTCCTCTTTAAGGAAAGATAGTTTATTCATCTACTTTTATAAGCTTATTGTTTCTAATACTAGTATTAAGTTTTTTATAATCAACCTAATCCACAATGTTGGTCCTTCCTTTTGCTTTATCTTAAAAGTTAAAGGTGTTTAACGCGTGACTCCACAGAGCAAAAGATTGTGTTACGCAAAGGACAAGTAAAGTATTTTCTATGTAAAAGTTAGTGTGGCCCGTATATATTTATTTACATTTTTTCTTGATCTTGTATGTATTTATATTTACTTAAAAGGATTAGTTTATTAGTATGACATAATTTTCAAAAGAAGAAATGATTTTTTTTTTCGAACGATAGGAGAATTATGACCAGGGACGGAGCCAGGATTTTACCCTAGCACTGGCGAAATATATACTAAAAAAAATAAAAAGATACATTACAATATGAATAGTCATGACTCTAGAAAAAATTAAAATAACATAACAAAAACTATAATAAATGATGTTTGTCATATTTGCACATAATAAAAAGTAAATGACCTTTAGGTTAAGTTGTTTTAGGTTTTGTTTTGTTTTCTTTTTTTGTCTTATCTTAAAGAGTATTTTGCAAAACAAGGAAAAGTGTGGAGTTTTGTTTTTCTTAATTAGACCTCATCCTTTATATTATTTCACTTTGGCCCATTGAATTTAGTTTGGATTACCTTTTTAGGTCTCCTTTCTTGATAAAAAAAATTAGAGGATTAAGGTCTAGTATATAGAAAGAAAGAAAAAAAGAAGAAGAAGAAAACTCTAGCGATGGCGGGTCTATATAAGTTGGGGATAATATTATATAAGAATTGCATTTTTTAAAATTCTTATTGTGACGGCCGCCACCACTAGTCTCTTGGCTCCATCCTTGATTATGACGTGACACATCAATTTATTTCAGAATCTATAAGGATGTGCAACAATTAAATAAAGTTCAATAGATAGCAATTCAAGAATAGTTAAAATAGATATGTCTCTCTCGATAAAGAAAAATGTACAGCTAAAGGAGAAATAATACTAGTAATTAATTCTTGTTTTGAGAATCTATCTCCTTGATGTGGTTTCCAACGGGGAAGTTGTGCATTCGATCTAATTGAGCAGGGCTGAGCCTTCGACACTTTGTAATAATTTTTTAGCACACAGCGAAGAAACAAATTAATATCTCGATTAATTAATCGGTTGAACTAATAATGACAAAATGCAAATTATTTTTAAACAATGAATATATATAGTAGTATTTCAATTTTAGTAATTTCAACAGATGACAAATAATACTTTCCCCGTGGTGTAGCCAAAAATTTCATTAGGTGGGAGCACCATTAAACATGATTTTAGAAATTTCTTATCTCTTTTTTTTCTTTCGATAAATCGGATCTTCAGATTAGCTTATGCTTACATCGACTAATTTCAGGGCCATGAAATCAATGGCCAAACAAACTCTTCAGTGACATCAAGATTATAATTTTCTATCTTTTACTTAAAATAAACATCAATAATGTAAAAAAAATGAAGTTAAAATGTAAAATTTACTATCCTACGATTCATATATATATATAACGGATCATTAGGTAAAACAAATAAGTTAAAAGAACTTTTTTGGAAACTTGACAAAGACACAAAGGGATGTCAGTGATATAAAAGAAAAATGAGTACAATTTTTTGCATACAAATGTCATGACCATTATAAGTAAAGGGTAAAAGTGAAATTATTAAACCCCAAGGAGTTGCCTAGGGGTCAAAGTTCAAGACTTTTAGGCCCTGTTCAATTGCACGGAAATGATGGGAAATGATGAGAAAATCATTTTTCCTCTAACTTTCAGTGTTTTCAGTTACCAGAAAAGTTGTATGACTAGCTCACAACTTCAACTTTCCAACTGAAAAATACTTTCCTGCAAAACAGGTTTTGCCAAAAGCCAAAAGGAAGAAATTTTAGTTTTCCTGCAAGATTTTCTGTCAAGAGGACACACATAAGAAAATAATTTTCTTTTTCTTTTTCTTTTTCTTTTACTTCACCTCACATCACTTTTCATGAGAACCGATTTCTTGCACAACATTCTCGATAATTAAACGGAGCCTTAATTAGGGATTTGCTCCTCTCTAAGGTCTCATATTCGAAACCTCTAAGGTGTTATCAACTCTTTTGGAGTCAGTCTATAAAGAGCTTTGCTCTGACTCTTTAAATGGGATCCCCGCAAGTGGGCAGTGGAATCAGTCCCCAGGAATAATCGAGGTGTGCGAAAAGTAACCTGAACACCTGAATTATTAAAAAAAGTGAAATTATTAGAAATTGCAGCAGAGGGACCGTGTCCCCACTGGTCCTATGCTGCCTCCGCCTCTTCAATGAATTAACTACTCGATGCTTACAAACTCCATAACATGTGTAACTGAATATATAGCTGGATGTCCGTCTCTCTAGAACTGCTCATATATTCAAACATACCCCTAATTTTTCTTGTTATGTTTTTAGTATATTCAGAAGTCTTTGAATTAATTTTGTTGAATATGTCTTTTAATTATTTCGATAAGTTTCAAAATAGAAATAGAATTTTTTTGGAAGAGGCAAAGAAGGTTTGGGAAACTTTAAAGGACGTTGGTGTTGGTTATGATAGGGGTGAAGCATAAGTGGTTAGTAAGATGGAAAGGATGGAAGAAATGGATGAAGAAAGATATGCTGCAATGGTGGGTTAAGGGAGTGGAGTACTTGGGGGTGTGTGGGATTTGCAGGTGCATAATGTTGGGTGTGTTTTGAACTTTTGGGTTTTAGGGATTTTTCTTTTCGGTTGACACTCATCAACTTTTTGAGTCAGGGTGACGGCATATGATTGTCGAGAGGTCGGATGTCATTTTTTGTGAGATGTAATCTTTTGTTGTGCTGCTTTTTATCCTGTTTTCCTCTAGTCTTTGTAATCTTGTTCAAAGATTAATAGAATTTTAATTTTTTGATTGTTCATAAAAACAATTATTTTGATATGTCTATTTGCAATCCCTTATCTTTATCACAAGTGCTATGGGTGCCGATGGGTTGGTACCAATTGGATGCCGATTCCTATGTGATGCTCACTTTGAATTTCAAAAAGATAATCTGAGACGTTCATTTTGTTTAAAATAATATTTTAAAACTCCCTGAAAAAATTCAGGTCATTCGAATATCGAGAAGAATTTGATCAAGTCATTTAATTTTTGATTCAAACTTCTTAATTGTCAATTCTGGAAAAAAAAAATTGAATGAACTCATCAAGCTTTTATCGATGTCCAAATGAACTAAACTTTCATAGGACATAATAAATTTTTTTTTTCAAATAATATACTGATCATCTTGAATTATTTGTTTTGAACAAAATGATCGCCAAGATAATCCCTTTTATTTTTAAACTTTGGTAGTGGTGGCATACAGAGATTGATTCCAAGACTGGATTCTCAAACTTGAACAACAAAAAAAAAAAAAGTACATTTCCTTACGGATCTCTACGTTCCATTTAGGTTTAGGAATAAACGTAAGCAGATTTTATTTTTATTTTTTTTGCAAAATTATAGCGATTGAAATAGCTAGGGATATACATTGTCACAATTTTTAAACGCCAAACTATAAAAAATGAGGTGATTCAGCCTTTCCGAGTTGGACTCCACGACTTTTCTTATTTTCCCTTGTTTTTCCTCTGATGAGCATAGTGCCTGTTGGAAGAAGGGGATCTTGCGGCACACCGTGCTGTTGTGCCCTCCATTCGGACCTTAGTCTGAGCTCAAAAATATAATCTAAAAGGCTAAAATCTCTCACTTTTTATAGTTTGGTTTTACAATAGCGCTAAAGAGTATTGCTACAGGTACCGTAGGGAAATCGTAGGGATGGCCGCGCCGGGTCGTCTCTGGCCACCGGACAGCCGATTCGAGCCGTCCAAAAATTCTATAAAAAAAAATGAGGGGGCCCACGCGAGATTCAATGGCATTCGTTGCATGTAGGGTGCTCGATCCAAACACTCCATTTTTGAGCACCCTACACGCGTCGGATGCCATTGAATCTCGCGTGGGCCCCCTCTTCTTCTTTTTTATAGAATTTTTGGACTGCTTGGATCGGCCGTCCGGTGGCCGAAGACAGCCCGGCACTGCCGTCTCTACGATTTTCCTACAGTACCGGTCGGTACGTGTAGGATTTTGGATTCTTAAATCATGTTTGCTAGTCATATATTGAATGAAATTGTTGTTTTCACTAAGGCTGCATTCTTTTAAACTTAATTTATTTTTTCTCCTCTTTTGGAACTTAAATGAAAATAAGTTAAGTTCATCCATTCTTCTGAACTTAAACTTAATTACTTAACACACACACAATTACAAATAGGAAATTTTTTAAAATGTCACCTGAACTTTGCACGAAATGTCACAGAAACACCTGAACTTAAGTTTATTTCAATTAAACATATGTACTAACAAAATTCCCAAATTTAGACCCCCGCCGTTATATTCTGTCCACTCCGTCCAAAAACTTACTGATATGGCATCTTCAATCCGTTTAAATTGCCCATTACACATGTTTCCAATAGGGGACGATGCACCCAAGAGAAACCCATCACTTTACCCATTACTTCATCTTTTCTTGTGGTCCTAAGCAGAAAAAGAAAAAGTTAGGGTTTTCTCAAGGTCTTCATGGTAGAATTCTCACGGTTGGTTTGAATTGAAAAGTTAACTTATTTTTTCATCTTAATTCAATTTTTTTTTTTTTGCATTTGTTTGTTTTGTTCCAAATTTTTATGACTTATCGATTCGTCTTGACGAGAGGAATCGGAAAAGTAAAAAATTTTGATTGAAACTCAACTTATTCTATTTATTTTTGTCTTTTTAAAAAAAATTATGAGTTCTAATCAAAAAATTTACTTCTCCGATTTCTTTCATTGAGAAGAATCAATAAGTCACAAAAAGTTTGACGCAAAACTAACAAATGTGAATTTTTTTTAATAGACAAAAAATAAGTCACTATTTGGCTTTTAAAGCCAAATTGGCCCTCAGTTCTCTTCATCATCTGTTGAACAAGGGAGGAGGAAGGGCTTCAGGTCTAGGGTTGAAGAGAGGGAGATGGTGGAACACTAGCCAGACTTCTAGAGAGAGAAATGGAGGAAAATCAATTAGGTTAAGATCATTTTCCCTCCAAAACGTGAGGTAAAGTGAGAGATTTGGCTTGAGTCCATCGTTCCCTGTTGGAAACATGTGCAATGGGGCCACGTAAATGGGAAAGAGATGCGGCGTCAATTTTTTGGATGGAATATAACGGCGAGGGTTTAAATTTGGGGATTTTGTTAGTACATGTATTTAATTGAAATAAACTTAAGTTCAGGTGTCTCTATGACATTTGGTAAAAAGTTCAGGTGCAATTTTGAAAATTTTCCTTACAAATAAGTTAAGTTTAAGAATGGAAAATAGGTTAAGGGTAGAAGAATAGACTGAATTAACAAAATAAATTAAGTTTAAGTTAATTATAAAAGAACGCCACCTAAGCATATGATGTCCGCTTACCTATGATTTTTCCTAGAGATATAATACACGTCGATATCAACGAAATGAAATTATTTTTGAGCTCAAAACATCTACTACTACTAAAAAAAACGCAGCAGCTAAAATTTGTGTCTTGGAGCACAGCATGCCCCCGCACTACACGTGTGACCAATTCGGCCATCCATTTTCGGTATTGGATGTGACACAGCGGAATTCACGAAGAGAATAGTTTGCGTATTATTCCAAATGAGATAGGTACTCGTAGCCATGAACAGTTCTTGAATCCAAAAAAAGAGAGATAAATTCAGAGATTTTATTAATGAAAAAGGTGAATTATTGAATATGTTACAACCCTTATTTATACAAGTAGAAAAATCCTATCTTAGATAGGAATAGAGTAAGACAATTTCTTGCTAGTCAAGAAATTATAAAGGAGAAAATAAAATAAAATAAAAGACTAAAAAAATCCTAAAATGAAAGGAAATAAAATTCTTAGAAGAAATCTTAAATCATGCCAAAACAAAAAAAATTAAAAACGTGCAAAACATGCAGCACACATAAGATTTCCTAATAATAAAATTCTGACTCTAAACAAGATTTTATATTCTTATTTTTATAATTCTAGAATCATAAAAATAAGAATAAAATCTTTCAAAATCTTATCCTACATCAGGACGGCTCGGATTTTCATCCGAATACTGGATGACTAGGATTTGTAAGAGCTCGGATTAAATCCGAGCAGTCCTGCCAAGATGGACGGCCAAATCAGTGGCGAAGGATGCACTACGGCCTCTTCCATCCCACCCCCTGTTGTTGATTGGAAGCGCAAATTTTAGTTCTCCACTCACTTTAGTCGCAAATTTCAGTTATCACTATAGTCCGCTCCGTTCCACAACGGAAAAAAAAGTCTTTATTTTTTAAGAAGGTAAAATCAAACTCAAAAATTATAGACTTATTGAAATCTAAAAATATGCAATATTCTTTTATATGATGCAAAAAAATTAAAAATTTATTTTTCATTTACATTATTTTTGAGTTTAAAAATATGAAATAAGCTGCTTATTTTTTAAGAAGACTTCTGGAACAGAGTCTCACAATGAGATCGCTGTTTAAAAGAACAAAGGAAATGAAAAAGAAAAAAGGAAAAAAAGAAAGAAAGTGAGAGACTGTGATCCATAGTGTGGTCCATAGTGGTACCCCTAGCATCTATTATTGCGAGTTCAATTTTGTTCATCTCTTCTTAAAAGAATATAAACATTATATTTTCTCTTATTAATTAAAATGGTTGACATTATTGTGAGTGCAATTAAGTGGAGGGAGAGCAAAACTCTACTCCTTTATTGCTGAGTCCTGCTACACACACAACAGATTTGTGCACAGATTTCATTGTGGGGCCCACCACGGGTTCCACACAAATCATCCAAGCCGTTCATTAAATGTAAAACATTTTTTCAAGGGTCACCGTAAAAAATAAACTCAATCCGATACCTATAGGTGCTTCATCCAATTATCTAATTTTTCATTCAGATTTTCGGATAATGAAAAGTTATATGGTTGGATTGAGTACCTATAGGTATTGGATTGAGCTTATTTTTTATCGAGACCATTGAAAAAATGTTTTACATTTAATGAACAGCTCGAATGATTTGTGTGAGACCTGTGGTGAGTCTCACAATGAAATTTGTGCACAATCTGGACACAGATGAGCTGTGTGTAAAGACTTTCTGATTATTGCTTTGTTAGAGGATAAAAAATGCTAAGGACACGCACATTTGTACACATATTTTGCACATATATTTTTATGGGGCCCACCTTGGGTCTCACCAATATGATCCGAACCGCTCATTATTTTTAAAATAATGTTTTAAGAGTTTTTGTAAAAAATCAACTTGATATGATATCAATAAGGGCTTTTTCAAAAATCGAAGTGCGAATTAGACTGTTTCACCCTATGATTTCTGAAAAAGCCCTTACCGATATCTTATCGAATTGATTTTTTACAGGAACTCTTAAAAAGTTATTTTAAAAAATAATAAACTGTTCGGATCATATTGATGGAATCTGAGATGGACTCCATAAAAATATATGTGTAAAATATGTGTAAAAGTATTCGTGTAAGTAGCATGACTGTTTAACATTGTGTGAACGAAGTTCCCCAGAATACCCACAAACCCCATTCTGTCTCTGTACCTTTGTCTTTTGCGCATAAAGAAACGCAAGGTCCCCTCCACTCTGTCCTCATTCTGATCGAACTTTTTGAAATCGCACTCCCACAGTTGCGATCTCTCTCTTCAGTTTTTTGCAGGTGAGTTCATCCTCCATAACCCCCTTCACTGCGATATTTTATTTCCCTTTTCTTTCAGAACTTCAAGATTTGTTAGATACATCTTTCTTCTCTTACGCCTTTCCTTTCTTTTTCTTTTTTTTTGAACAGCTCTTACGCCTTTCCTAAATTGTTATTTTTTAGTTTGTTAATATTGTGGAACGATCTTGCAGTTAGTGGTGGGTGAAGTTTCATGATGCAAAACCCAAGTCATAAAGCAGGAAATTTTAAGCTGTTGAGTTGTTATTTTACTTGTATTTTCTTAGGAACGGGTTTCTTCGGAAACTTTGAGTTTCGTGATAGTGGAAAGGCTAAAAGTATTGTTGTATTTTGTGTACATAGATTATATAGTCTGGGTTTATAGATCTTGTCTTCATGTGATGAAGGCCTCTCCTTGGAGAATTTAGTTTTATGTTATATGACCGTGCCTGCATTCTTGCCTTCTTGGTCTGCGTACTTGCAATTTCGGTGCCATTTCAACATTCTGGCTGCATTTGAGGGTGATACTAATGCTCAACCTGTCCCGAATATATGGTTCGATTGAAGTCCATTTTAGTTTTATCTTTCAATTTTGGTACTGGTCAAGTTTCGTCATTCAAAACCTAAGTCATAAATTTGAAACTTTAGCTGTTGAGTTCTTACTTGCATTTTCTCAGGAACCAAACGCCTCTTGTATACGTATATATTAAGGAACTGTGCTACTGGTACAGACAAAAAATCTGTACCAGTGGGTACAAACTCCTTTTTCGTTATATTTTGGGTCTCAAAAAAATGATCGGAGTCGCTGATTTTGTTTAAAATACTTTGCTTATGATCCCTACAAAAAATAAGCTTAATCCGGTATCGGTAATAGTATTTACGAAACATCCAAACTTTGCTCTACTGAATTCTAGAGCAAAGTTTGGATGTTTCGTAAATACTCTTACTGATACTGGATTAATCTTATTTTTTGTAGGGACCATAAGCAAAGTATTTTAAACCAAATGAGCGACTCCGGTCATTTTTTGGAGACCCAAAATGAGACCAAAAAGGGATTTGTATCCACTGGTACATATTTTTTGTCTGTACCAGTAGACTTTCTGTATATTAAGATAAGAAACCCATGCTTTTGGAAGTGGAAAGTTCGTGATTCTTTTTGGGTTCAAAATTAGTTTAAGGTTTCTAGCTTGACTAATCTATACACTGTTAATCTGCAATACTAGTTTAGTTATTTTTTTGGTGGTTGATTTCTTCTTTTGGTAGGTTTGCACTTGTTTTTGTTGTACCTTATCTTTGTATTGGTGGCAGTTTGATTGGATTCTCCATAAGCTCCAAAATGGTTGAACTGTGCAATTCTGACTTCTTCTTGTGATCCTCTTTCTTAGCCTTTGTCTATGCTTACCACAAAGCTCCTCACTTAGATTGCCATCACAAACAGCCCCATTACAAACAGCTCAGGGATTGATGTGTCATGCCAAGTGGGAGAGACTAGCAGTTCATGTGTAGCATGAGTATGTGAATAGCTTGGAAAACTTGTTATTAGATCAAGAAATCATGGGTTCTGAAGCCTTTCGATTGAGTTAGAAAATAGGAAGACATGCTCTCAAAGGTTATTATATTCATGCATTAGCCTAGTTGATATTGAAACCAAAATTTATATAGGTTTAGAAAAAAGAGAAGTTAAGAACTGGGAAATTTTGCATTCATGCTCGAGTGGCCTTGCGGGTGAACCTTGCAGAATTTGAAGCCTTCATTGTGCTCAAAGAGAGTATCAAGCTCACTTCAAGGGGACTTTCCAGGATCTAACTTAAAGGCATCGTTACAGATAAAACTACGTAACACATGACTTTGTCTGAAAAGCCAATACTGGTGTTATGCCTAGTCTACTAGTCTATGGAGGAAAAAATTTCCTTTTCGACAGTACAATTCAAAGACCCTGACACCTTAACATTGGTGGTTTGAATGAACCTTAAATTTCTAAACCTTGCCTCCTCAGAAATTACAGAATCCGAAACATAAGAAGGATTTTGTGTTATGACCTCAGCTTTTGGTGAGTTCTAATAGAGACAGTACGGATTCATCTGGACGATTCACACTGGTGCTGCTTTGATTCTTACTTGACCAGACAAAATCAGTTCAGATATAGCCGATAATTGAATTACTGTTGAAGTAAGCCAATTTTTTTGCGCGGTTGAGACTAACAGTAAATGCTAGATAAAAAATTATGTGGGACATGTCGTTTTGTACTTTTAAATACAGGGAACGTAGAACCAGAATCTATTTTTGCCTTTTTGTCTTTTTATAATTTAGAAGCATATATTCTCTCCATTGTTCATCTCACGAAACAAGGTTCGCTGTGAACCATTTATATTCCTCCTCATTTCACTGATTGTTTTGCATAGGGTTTTCCTACGCTATTTCTGCGAACTAACTTTTTGGCTTGTCTTTAGTTGGTGAAAATGCCAGAGATTCAATTAGGTGCTCACACTATAAGGTCCCATGGAACTCATGTCGCAAGGATCCACATGCACGATTGGCTGATTCTTCTGCTTCTGGTGGTGATAGAAGTCATTTTGAATCTTATAGAACCATTTCATCGTTTTGTGGGAGAGGACATGATGACTGACCTAAAGTACCCTCTGAAAGGAAATACTATCCCCTTTTGGGCCGTTCCGGTATGTCACCTGTAAGCTACATTGTGATAGCGTACTTGAGCTGTTACATAATCCATGATATTAACTTCAATGAAAGCCTTATAAAAATGTGTGGTTTTCTTCTTTTTGTAACAGATTTTTGGTATATTGCTGCCTTTTGCAATCATTACTGCCTACTACTTCGTTAGGAAGGATGTGTATGACCTCCATCATGCTATTTTAGGTGGTTATCTTCCCTTTGAAAGTTGTTGTTAGGATTCTCTTTCCTATTTGTATTTTCTATTATGCAATGAGGTATGCTGATTTGGTATGCATGTTCAGGCCTTCTGTTTTCTGTCCTTCTGACTGGAGTCCTAACTGATGCAATCAAAGATGCTGTTGGTCGTCCTCGTCCAGACTTCTTTTGGCGTTGCTTCCCTGATGGCAAGGGGGTGAGACCTCATCAACTGGTTTAGGTTTCTCTTTATGTTTTGTTACCACAGATCTATATGATTAGGCCTCATTTGTGTGGAGTATTCATTGTTACTCTTGTTTGCATATTTAGGTATTTGACCCTGTCACACGAAACGTTATGTGTACCGGACTAAAAAGTGTCATCAAGGAAGGACACAAAAGTTTCCCGAGTGGGCATACATCTTGTAAGCAGCAAATTTGCATTCGGAATGATTATTATTTACATACAATAAAGTTGCATTCAGGGGCCTGCCCTCTCTGATGCCATTCGGCTTTGATTTTGGGGCATGGTTCTGCAGCAAAACAGGTATGGGGGGGGGGGGGGGGCACTGTTTCAGTGGTTTTTTGAGAGCAGCCATGTTGTGCATATTGCCGAAGGTTAGGTCTGTCTCCAATCCTCCCCCGCCCATATCCCCAATGATTGGGGACTATATGGGTTCTGTTGTTGTTGTAAAGTTGCATTCAGAGTGATTAATATATTACGTCTTGTAAGCAGCAAAGTTTCATTCTTGTTGAGTTTGCAATTCTGTTCCATTATAAAAATATTGCTTAAGTTCTATGTGTATTGGAGTTTTCTGGATTTTGTGTATACAAAATCTCTGGCTCAAATGATACATAGGTAAGTTACCTTAGCAAAGTAATTGTCATTTCTGAAAGCTTTCTTTGTCAGTTTCTTTGCTTTTTCTATATCGAGAGCTGACAACATAGTATAAATTGATGAAAGTGGACGCTGAGGTAGAATTTTTGGACTTTGAAGTTACATTAGAATCTAAGGCTTTGGTTAGGTAGGACTAAGACAGCTATATGAAATTCTATTGTAGCAAAAAAAGTAGCAGGAGCAAGTGCGGGATGAAACTTGATGGGCAAGACATACCTAAGCATGACTATTTTTGACATGTTGGATTCGTTATTCATGAGGAAAAGAAGTTTGGAGATGTGGACAACGAATTTAGAATGAGTTTGATCAAATGCGAAGGTGCTTCTTTGAGTACTGTGTCTTTTTAGAACTCTTCTTTGAGAGGGTGGCTATAAGGCCAGCTACGAAAAATAGACCTTAGTGAAAGGGGGATGTAGAGATGGACCATTGCCGCTAGAAGCTAAGAAGCACTGATCTCAACATGGGACACTGGCATGCGGCCACGTAATTGTTTAAAAAGTTGGGACACCAACACATTAGGAACATGTTAAATTGAAAGTAAATATAGGTTATGGGATTATCTATACATTCTTTAAAAAATGGAAATTTTAGTTATCCGTAGGATAAAAAGCATAAATGGCATTAACCTTTTGAGGATATATATTACCAATCATTGAATCAGTATTTATGAACTAAGCATCCATGGCATTTTCACTCTGGCCCCTCGTTTATGAATTCTATTATGCCTACCATTACCATTATTATTAATTTATTAAGAGAAATTCGTCTTTCTTTATTCACAAGTACATCAGCTACTGCTTTCGATAAGCCGGATTTGCGGACAGGTATATATCGTGGATCCCCTTTTTCGAACAAAATAAGACGGCTAACCTGTTTCTTTATTTCACCCCACTTTATATACTTTATACGTATATGGAAAAAACAGAAGCAAGCCACAACGGTAAAAATGTGCGACACCTTATGCCATCGCAAAACAAAATTGAGTCATATCTTATGGATTTCCTCTTATGGATATAGGATAAGATAGAAATATATCGATTTTATTTCTTTTATTAGTATAACTTTAATAATGTATGCGTTATATATAGGCATTGTCAAGTGTCAAGACATGATTAAAAAAAGAAAAGATAAATGGGTAGGCCTATAAAAAGAAATTGATTTAGCAGAATATTGTAATGTGTCTACAGTGTGTCCTAGCATGTTCTGCGTGGAAGAGTGGAAGAAGTTTCATACTTAATCAGACAGGTAAGTTTGTCCGGCTTGTGTCCGAGACTTCGAGCCATGCCCCATGCCCATTTCGCCCATCCACGTCTGACTTGCCCATGCCCCATGGTTGGTACACTTGTCCATGCTTCTTAGGTTAGAAGAAAACAAAGAGAAGCTGAGCAAAGAAAGGAGGAAAAAACAAGAAGTGAATACATTCATGCGGAGCTTGAAATGAAAAATAATAACGAAAAATGATAGCCAGTTGAAATAGCCTGGTTGTGTGCAACATGACAAGAAGTGCATCATTAAGAAAGAGTAATGCATCCAAATTGAAACTGCTACGAGACGAGGATGGCTGTGATGGCATAGGTTGAAAGGACATGATTGTCTTGTACGAGAACAGGTATTTAAATAAAGTGGAGTAATTTGAGAAAAAAAATTAAGTAGCCGACTCCTATGAATTGGGGCTGAGGCTTGTAGAATTTTCCTCTGCAGCAAGCTGTTTTCATCTTAGTTCATAACGTCTCTGAGATTGGACAACAATACAGTACAATTAGCATACCAGCCGCGAACATAGAAGGCAATGGGGTGATGATGTGCCAAATTTAGTGATCCAGTGGTATTTTTGTAAGTTTCAAAAAAATCTATTGGTTTTCTATGGACTTTTATTTTTATTTTTATGTTCTGTCAAATACAGTATTTATTAACCACCCATTTAAGGAAAGTAAACTTGGAAGCATAGGTTCTTTCTGCGTAAATTTACCCCGTGTGCTGTCACTTGGTAGAAAAAGAGTGCCACACACGACATTTGAACACCATCCTAGTTTTCTTTCTTTCTTATTTTCTTCTTTCTTGGGTGCATACATTAGAATGCGGAAATAAGGAATTCACTTTTTATACATTTGTCGTAATTATATTTCTGCTGGTTCAGTATGTTTGTTGTACTTGTACATAAATGCACAAGCTTATTCGTATTTGTGTTATTGAAATTGCAGGGTCTTTTGCTGGTCTGGGTTTTCTGTCATTGTACTTGTCTGGGAAAATCAGGGCATTTGATCGTAAGGGCCACGTTGCAAAGCTTTGTATCTCTTTTCTGCCCTTGCTTGTTGCAGCTCTTGTCGGAGTTTCACGCGTCGATGATTACTGGCATCATTGGCAAGATGTATTTGCTGGAGGCCTTCTAGGTATTGATATCAAGCTATGAAGCACCGACACCTTTAGAGGTCGAAGTATCATAGTGTCGGGACACGGTGGGGACTCATATGGGACACGCCATGTGGTGTGTCCCATAATTTAACTTAAATTTTTTACGGGGACACAACTGAAGACATGGGGGGACACTGATGGGACATGGCAGGGGCCAAATTGTAATTTTTTTTTAAAATTTGGGGACCAAACTGTAATTTTAAAAAAATTGGGGGTCAAACTCTAATTTTTTTTAAAAAAATTTGGGGCCAAATTGTAATTTTAAAAAAAATTTGGGTGTCAAACTAAAATTATTTATTTATTTATTTATATAAATAAATATACACGTGTTCCCACGGCCCTGCAGTGTCTGTGTCCTCATTTTTTTAAAATTCTCGTGTCCGTGTCCTTGCATCATAGATATCAAGTATATCTTCAGTTGTTTACATTGCTTGCTCATCATAATTATCTTTTTCTTTTTGTGCTCTTTCACTGTTTTGCAGGATTGACTGTTGCTTGCTTTTGTTACTTGCAATTCTTTCCACCGCCGTATGACATTGATGGTACTTCGTTACTATGCATACTCAATTGTTACTGTCATGTGATCTACTGATAACGCTAGGGTTGTATGACAACTACTGGGGAACTGATATGCTGATGTATTTTCAATAGAAATTTCATGCATTTCTGTTGGAGTCTTGTATGATTGTATCCCATCCCTCATCTTGGAGTAGTCTCCAAGTCCGGACAGATAGGGAGGATATCCCGTGGTACATTTTGCAACCTTTAAATCCACTTGCCGGAGTAGCAGTACCCTCTCTCTCCTGGCATTACATATCCCCAAATAGACTGGTATGCAGTCGGATGATATGTATTTCGACCCTTCAACATTGCATGCAAACGAGGGAAATATGGGGGCCACTGGCTATAGACTCCAATCTCCATATTTGTCCAAACGAACAAAATTTTGTTTTATTTCCATCAAAAATACCGAAAGGCTTCTGTTCCGTAGGACACTCTAGGGAAACATTAGTGGAATCCCAACTTCCAATATTCCAACCGACACACTGAAATGCACAGAAACATGTCAAGAATATATGGGATTGATCTTGAGTTGTTTTGACACCTATAGAAAACTCCGACAATAAGATTTTCATGCATTCCTATTTTATTTTATTTTTAATCTTCCAGCTTTGTTTTTGAAATGTTTCCAAAATGTTCCTTTTTTATAGCTAACAGAAACAACATTTGGAATGAAATTTTGATCCATGATTTATCCCTGGATCAAACAGAGGCTTAGCCCCCTCCATCTTCATTTTTGGATGCAGGTTGGGGTCCACATGCATATTTTCAAATGTTGGCGGAATCCCAAAATGGCGCCCGAACTTCAACTGACAGGGCCAACTGTCTAGTTGCAACTCCGACGGAGCTTGGGAACTTTTATAGCCCGTCTCGCCTTGGCATGGTAACATCACAAGTCAATAATGTAAGGGACTCAAGCCCAATCCTTGATGAGATGGAAAGAGGGAGAAGATAGACTTGAAGTCTTTTTTCACTAGAGCACAAACAGAATTTTGGTCAGCAGATGTTCATATTCAGTAAGATAGAGTTGTTGAAGTTTGCTCATTTCCATGATCAGTTGTACATTTAACATAGTAGTTTTATTTGTTTGGTGGAGGATTTTTCAATGTAATGTACTCCTTGTTTAACAGTGCTCGTGTTTGTTTTTAACTGAATGCTACTTTCTGGTTTTTTGGAGCATGAGATGGTCTGGCGCTTTGTTCACCTGGGGTTTCCAAAACCATTTCCTCTCTCTCTCTCTCTCTCTCTCTCTCTCTCTCTCAACAGCACGGTGTCCCATTGCAGTGATCATTTTAACACATTCTGCTTAGGGCCTTTGTGCCAAAATTACCCTTGCCGGTGAGTATCTCAACTTAATTACTTCTCAGATTTTAACCCAACCGACATAAAACTAGGGTTGTAATATAAATTTCTCTCCGTTCTCATTTTCGTTGTCTTCTTTGTTGTGCTTTTTTGAAGTATAAAGCGAAAAGATTAAAACACCTGCTGATCATTTCTATGCGAAAAACAGTGTTTGAAATTTAAAAAGAAAAGAACATACTTGCATTTGGTGTTCCCTCAGATTTTGTGTTGTAAAGAAATCCTTCCATTTGATTTTGGTAACGGAACGCCAAACAAGTTTTCCAAGTTTTGCGTTGACCGTTAAAAGATGTCTGTAGTATTCAGATGTAACAATATTGCCCACAAATTGGCTACTTATTACTACACTACAGCCTTGAGAAATATATGCACTCAGACCCTAATTAAGAGAAGGAAAAGACAAAAAAAACCTCCTACTTTTGGTTGCTTGAAATAAAGTCACAGTACATACTCCCTCCGTCCCTTTTTAAATGTCCTGCTTCGTAACTCCAACTTATTAAAAAGACATCATCATTATACCTTTCACATCAACTTTTTCCTCCACTTTCCCTACTTACCCATCATCATTACACTTTTATTCACTAAATTTTCAAAATGGAATATACTTTTAGGGACAAAATAGACAATTCACCAACTTTTACCCACTAACTTTACAAAATGGACACTTATTAAGGGACAGCCCAAAATAAAATACTGGACTGTAATAAAGGGACGGAAGGAGTAGCTCTTTTTTCTTTTCTTTTTGACAATCGTTAGGACTTGTAACCATTACACAACACCTACGTTTCCGGGAAAAGAGAACGAGAACCAGAATCACCCAAAGTATTTGCAACAAACAAATAATTACAAGTATGGTTTTATTTGTTATGTGTGTGTGTGTGAGAATGAAAAGCTTTCGAATTCGCTCTTGCGTAGTCATAGAACCTAGACAATTTCTAAGTTGCTGTATGTCATTTTACATCATGTTATCAAGATAAATAAAGGTAAAAGTACTCTGTGTATAATAGAATTACGAGTAATTAGGATTCGCACCTGGAACCAGTTGTTGAGCTCCTCAACTTCTAAAAATAGTAATCACAAAAAAGTAGTAGTTCAGAATTGTCAAGTTGGTTTTGAATACCCGTTACATCAGTTGTGAATCAACTAAAATAACTATATGCTAGAACCGATAAAAAAATGCGGCTTTTCATTGTCCTTGAATCAGGGTGGAATAGTATTATAAAATCATTAAACCGATAAATATATTTTAAGAGATACAATCAAGGGCGGCTGCACCATGGGTTGAGGGGGTTCAAACGAACCCTCTTGGCTCAAAAAATGCACTGAAATTTTATATTGTACAATTTTTTCGTATAATTTGATTTTTCTTTAATGAACTTTGGCAGCTAAATAACATGAGCTTTTATCAAGTGCATTTTTTGGAACTTAAAAATAAATGCTAAAAACGCCAATGAAGGGGGAAAAGGAAAAAGAAAAATGGGTTAGATGATCACACTGTCAAGAAAATACACCCTTAACAAGCATTACTAATTCTCGTGGATGTTGTTTATAAAAGTTCGATTTGAAAATTTCTTTTTAATTACCTGATCTATTTCATATATTTCTAAAATTTGCTCAAATTGACGGGTTATTAATTACCGAGTCAACTTCACATTTCTAAAATTTGCTCAAATTGACTGGTTATTGTTTCTAACCGAGTGCATGGGTCATATGCTTTTCTCTTCTATCCATAATAATAATAACCTCCACTTCTACCTTCCAATACAGAAACCCTCGTAGACTATCTTCTTTCAACAAACAACGCTGGCTAGCTTTTCTCTCTCCTCTCTCTCACTCTAGAAAATGGAAATTGTTCCAGCCACATGGTTTCAAAAGCACTGGAGGAGAAGGAAATACAGGAACCTTGATAATGATGATCATGATGCAGTCCATACCAAAAAGAAGATAAAAATCACAAGATTTGGAGGTAACAAAAAAGGCTTGGTGTTGGTGCATGTTGACAAAAGTGATGGCCATATTACGGGAGGAAAAAAATCAATCCCGTATAGCAGGCCTATTCCGATTGTTGTCTCTTCTACCGATGAAGTTGTGGATGGAAGGTCGGTTTTGGAGATCTATAAGCGGTCGGTGTCTACTCATTCGTGAATTGGCTTTGCCCTTTTAACACATACTATATATTTATATGCACAAATTCGAACATAAATTTATATCATTCCATGCACGTGATGTCTGTAAACGGATGGTGTACTCTAGCACTACTTGTTTTGTAAATTTCACGTGCATTAGACGGTTTCGAACATATTGGTGTGCAAATATGTACACAAATTTATGCATATGTTTAATCACTTGTTTTCTTTTTGTATTATAATTTTTATTCATCAATTAATTATTTGTCGGGAGACAATTGTTGTTTGTATGTGTGTTTTTATTTATTTATTTATCTCTTCTGTTATAAGAACAGGGGTCAATTTCATCCAAAAAAGGGGGAATTTTTAGTTTGGCTCCTGTACTTTGAGCGAGTTTCCAGTACACCCCCTTAAGTTCATTTTTGAATATTTACACCCATTGCACTATCGAGCAAACTGCAATTGTTAACTATTTCAATAAAATTAACCACAAAATGATATTTTCTCCTTTCACAGCAATTTTTTCCTTTAAAAATGCACTTGTAATATGACCATGTTGTCCTTAGAATCTGTGTACAAGCCATATAAATCCATTGTAAGGCAAAAATATCATCACATGCATTATTGGGCAAAAAAAAAAAGGGATAGTGTAATACATCATTGTGAGTGATCTTGCCTTTGATTTAAACTTTCGTTATCATGGATAAGAGATAAATAAAAAATAATGAGATATTTCACCTTCAAAGAGTGGCATCTATGTCAATGCAGTGACGTAGCTAAAAATTTCATTCCACCATCAATGGTATCAGTACATGAAGTTTGCAATTTTGAAAAAGTATCCCATTCTTGCATTCTAAATTTACTGCCGATGCTCCAAAATTAGAGTGCCAAAATCAATCCCTATTAGGAATTGATTTTGGCATTCCACTTGTTGGAGCGGCGCCTATAGTAATTTTTGGAGCGCCAAAATAAATATCCTTTTGAAAACCCATTACTATTAGATTTTCATTCTGATTTCATGTATGTTCACAATAACATCACAAATTCCAATTGAGAGAGAGAGAGAGAGAGAGAGAGAGAGAGAGAGAGAGAGAGAGAGAGAGAGAGAGAGAGAGAGAGAGAGAGAGAGAGAGAGAGAGAGAGAGAGACTGGGACTGGAACCACCATTTATTTGCTTTTGATTGCTTTATTATGTCCCAGCAAAATTGGGTATTTCACATTTTGGTGTTTTTCTTTGGAACACGTTAGAAATTCATTAATATCAATAAGGATTAAGACATACCGTGTGCCCCTAAAACAATTGGAGAAAAATCTATTGCACACAAGATAACAAAATACACAACCAAATAAAATGAAGGAATCAAGTCCAGCGATAAATTGATCAAGCTGACAGAAGTCATAGCCGCGCATGCAATGTCGATATCTAGCTGTCACAGTAGTTCCACAATTGACGATGCTTTCCACAAAAATCGATCGATGCCAACCTAGTGCGCCTGATGCTAAGCTAATGGCTTTTTTTACACTTTCCGGTAGAGAGCACCACATGCATGGAATAAACATCATGCAACTAGATGGCCGAGAAAGTCAACTACAGCGCAGAATCGATAGTGAAAATGCAGTCCCACACAGCAACCATGGTTATTGAACAGAAACTACTAAACAACATCAAACCATAAAACCACCACCCTAAACACTCACTTACCCACCCAAAATTACTGCAGAAAAATAATAGCCAAATCTAATCTAATGCACCATAGGAGAACCACAGCGGAGGTAGCGGGAGCCACCAATCGTTGAGCAAATCAACTAGAAGAGCCTGCCGGAGCCCACTCCAACGGAAGGAACCATGCCGCTGGCCGGATCGCGCCCATATTGAAACTGCAGTCGATGCAGATCGGAAAGCCCAAAACCAACAACCATTGCGAAATAGGAACTCCCACAACCTGCAAAAAAAACAACAGAAACATCCAGAAACAAAGTCTCAGCCATGCACAAGGGCTCGATCGAATCCGACGAGGGGGAGTCGGATCCAATCGGAGAAAGGAAAAAAAAGAGGATGAACCCGATCGGACGGGAAGGGGAGATCGAAAGAGGGAGGCCGATCGTGTTTTGGAAAAACCAGCCGAACGGAAGAGGGAAGGGGCAATCGGAATAGGGGTGTCCGAGGGGTTGGGTGTTTGAGAAAGAGAGTGCATGGCTGAAACAAAGGAGCTTCTTCGGCATCCTCGCCGGAATAGCAGCAGCCTTAGGAGACACAGCAACGGAGGCGGCGGAGAGGTGCGGAGACAAGGCGGCAAAGGACAGTGTATGCTTTGATCGGTGGTGCTAATTGGCACCGGCGACTATGGGGTGCTTATTCGAGGTCCTAGTTAGAAGACTTATTTAGGTGTTCATCCTAATAGATTTAAATACTCATGTTTTCATCTTCAAATTGTCATATTGCACCATTATGCCATTGGTTATATTAATTGGAAAATGATAATGCCAAAACTATTTTTGATGGTGCTAAAACTAGTACTCCAATGCTTATGGTCTCGTTCTCTTGAACTTAACTTAAACTTAAGGGTAAATTTCACTGACCTCCCCTAAGGTTTCTAACAAAGACAAAAACCTCCCTTGAGGTTTCTGAAATGTCATTGACCTCCCTTGCTTTACCTAACAATGTGCAAATACCCCCTTCTGTTAGTTAGACTTCAAACGGTGTCTAATTTGGGGTTTAAATGACTTCAATACCCCTCCTTTCCCTGAAACCAAACACCATCTTCTACCTCTGATTATCACTCACAGCTAACTCCATGCGATATCCAACAGAAAAATGAAAATTGGTTGGCTTTTTCTCGGAAAATATATGTAAACCATATTAGCACCTGAGTCCAACTCAATTCTTTTCCCGTACACTCTATATATTATTGATTGACAAAAAAAAAAAAAATCCTTTACTTTTTTCCGTCTAGTCTATATATCAAGCTCCATTGTCACCCATTGGATTGTCAACAACTACCCAACAATACAAGTCATCTCGTACTCATCCATTTATGAAGGGTATCCTCTCCCTCTTTAAAAAGAACGTCTTTCGCTCGCCCTTTCTCGGTGGACCATTGTGCCCTTGGTGGTTTTGGCTTTTTGGGGTGAAATCGTTGGGTGAAATTGTAAATTCAATTGTTGGGGTTAGTGGGCTACGTGTTTTGTTGTTGGGACATTGGGTGAAACGTGTTATGTTGCTGGGGCTTGCCGAGTTACGTGGCAGTAGGGACTGAATATTTGTGCTTGGATGGAGCTGAAAATATTTGTGCTTGGATGGAGCTGAAAGAGCAGGAGGATATCATCATGCAGAGAAGAGAGAGAGTGAGTTAGAGACAAGGTTTTGGCAAGTACTGTCGCAGATTTTATCAGTTGCTGCTTCTTGGTTTTTTCCTCTTTGCTTCTGGGATTTGCTCTGGTTGTTTTGCTCTGTTCAGTTGCTTGGGTGTCCTTGTGCTTATTGGTGAGAGGTAATGCTCCTCTGGTAATTTCTCGGTATGTTTGATGGTTTCCCAGTTTGATTTGTGTTTGACGAGGTGGTTTTCCAGTTTGGTTTGTGTTGGTAGAGTCATTTAGTGCAAGTGTTTGTAGAGTTTTTTTTAGGGGTATTCTATGTGTGTTTGCATGTGCGGTTTTTCCCTGGAGTGCTTTGTTTTTTTGCTTTCTGTATTGTTGATTTTGTGGTTTATGTGCTCGATGAGGATGATATTTCGTTTTTGCTATTTTGGTATTGTTGCATGTGTTCTATGTAAAAAAAGTAAAGTTAAATTCATTTGCATTATTTTCTCAATTCCAATAGAATGTTAGGTTATTCATTACATGTGAAAATCTTGACTAAAAATCCATGGTTAAGTGATTACACTGTCTAAAAATCCATGCAGTTAGCCATGTGGAATTACTTTCGACATATGTTACTTTGCCACTGCCATAGATTAATTCATATAGTATTAATTTACGAGCGTGAATGTTTAATTCTAAGTTTTGTGTTTCAGCAATATGGTTGTCCGTGTTCCATTTCGCCGGTGGCTACATGTCAAGTATAGGAATTCTGAAACTTTACATGGTGGGTTTTATTGTCTCCTTCCTATTCAAGGTCGAAGGGTGATTGCTGCTGTTGCAAGGTATCGACGGCCTGGTCAGTTAGAGTACAAGGCATATAGTATTTTTGTGCGCGAGTATGCGGAGATATTGGGTTTGGGGGAGAATTTGATATGGGCTACACGTGAAGATTTGGTGAAATTGCTGGATGCTCTTGTTCATAATTCATACACATGTCATAGTACGCCAGGTATTTGTTTAGTTTCGTAGACATGATAGATTAAGTTGCATAATTTACACATACATCAAGTCATATTGTATATGAATTTTATGATGGTGCTCTAAATGCCAAATACTGACATTGTTCGTACTATTGATACTTTTTAACTTTTGTAGGTGTTGGACGATGTTGGTATATTAAGCATATGTCCCAACTTTATGCTTCTGCTCCAACTATGGTCTGTTTGTTGAATTCATTATTATTATGATTACTACAATCAGTCATTTGCAATTCATATGTGATTATTTCTATGGTGTTAATTTGTAAAAATGTATTATTTGGCTTTGATTAGTTATTGCCTGAAGGTTTACGCGTCTCTTTTGAGGGTATTGGTAGAACTACTTGGATTTTGATAAGACACGGTTCTAAAGCTTGGCCTATCGAAGTTGTGAACGCTGTGATGCAGAATGGTTGGCATGAATTCCGCACAGCTCATCGTATTGGAATTAACTATAAGCTTATCTTAACATGTGAGCGGAGATGGGTTTTCAATGCAATAATTCTTGACCAGAATAATGTTGAGGTCTCATATGATTGGACAATGTTGCTGAATCAACATTGGCGGGAATTCCATTCTCATCAAGGTAAGTAATGTTAAACAAAATGGTATAGTCTAAAGTTTACCATACCAAGTGATATTGATTAATTTGGTGAGGTTAATATTCATGGTCACATTTATGCCATTAGGTAATTTTATAACGGCTTGTCCACCATCGATAATGCAACATAATCTGCCACTCATAAAGTCTGGATATTGGTGTATTCCACAAGCCAATTATCGTCGGGTATGATTCAAGTACTCAGTCTTTCTACCTCAGTTTTATTCCATATATTCGTAAATTAATAGCTTCATCAAATGTATGTATATACAGGAGTTTGAAACTAAGCTCCAGCCCGTGCTTGAAGATCTCAATTTGGAGACTGTTTCAATTCGAATGGGAAGCAGAACTTGGTCCATAACTGTTGATGATGCACATCTGAATGCTGCTATGTTTAATTTATTCCTGGATGCTTTGGACCTCCAACTTTATGATTATGTGTTCATCACTATGTTCCCAAACCTTGACGTTAGAGTTGTCATCCTTGATGCTGCAAATGATAGGGAAAGGATCTATGACTGGTTTTAGTGTGCACTTCATGGCTACTGCTTTTGGAATGTTATGCAAGGAGGAATGAAGAATCTTTAGATGGTTTTCTGTTTTTTTTGGGGGAGGCCTAGCAGTGCTAATTTATTTTTGTCCTGCCATTGGGGTTGTATTTTGTGGCATCATGAATTTCTGTTAAGAGACTCTGATAGAATATGTTAGATATGTGTTGGCCTCTTGGAAAGTAATCAGGAAACAATATGAAAATTTATGAACGTGTCTTTGCGTAAACTGTATTGTTTTTCTATATATACAAGTGGTAATATATGTTCACCCTATGAATTGTTTTCGTTGGGTTTCATTGTGGCATTTGGCTGCATACTGCTACTTAAGAATGATCCAACTAATAAATGAACTGCTGTAGAAATTTATATGCCAAATATTCCTTGCAGAAATTTATGTGCTTGATTCTGTTATGCATCAAAGGCATAGCTCATGCTATATCTGGAAGTGCAACAGTTCGAATAGGGCATGCTGCTATAGAAAGGTAGAGGAATCAGCAAGAATGAATTGTGTTATGCTTCAAAGAGATAGCTCATACTATATATCTAAAAGTGCAACAATTCCAACAGGGCATGCTCCTGCACAAACACATTCAAAGAAAGAGGAATGAAATTCTTATGGGACTTTCAAAACCTGTTATTTTGACCACTTCTGAACCTGCACAGCAAATTGAATGATCCGAACCTTCACTTGAGTAGTTGCTCACAACATGAGGAATTTACAAATTAAGAGTTGAATATTGAAAATTATTAGAATTGTAGCTCATATGTTAAATATGAAAAGCTACTACGAAGTTTTAGAAAGAAGGCCAGATGCCGGAGCGTAGCAGAACGGAACGAGTGGAGTGAAGCGCAACGAGTGGAGTGGAGCGGAGCGACGGCATCTGGGCATCGCCGATGATCCAGTGAAAGTAAATTGGGCTGAAGGCCCAAGTGTTTCGCAATTGGGGGGTGCGGGGGGCATCGCCCCCCGCGGTACGGTACGGTACAATATCATACAAGGATATTTTTAAGATACAAGGGTATACTCTAAGCGTTTACTTTTTAGCTTTAGTTCTAAAGTAATGCTAATTTTACTTAACTTAGTGTATTAAAAGCTCAGCTTATTAACCCTTAAGTTTAAATTTTTAGCTCATTGAATAAATAAACTGAGTTTCTCACGACTTAATTTGATTCGGCTCATTTGCACTCTTGTCTAGCACTTATATACTCTAAGCCTTTACTTTTTAATTCTACCTCTTGAGTAATGCTGCTTTTTTACTCCACCTTAATCATAGATTTGTTACTTATACCGTTAACTTTTGCCACGTTATTATTCTATATCTTACTTCATACTTCACCTCTTTAACTCTACCCCTTGATGTTTCTAAGTGAGATCCAAGAGAGCTCTGAATCAAATCTGCAATACAACTGTTGTACTCTACCTTAGCCACGTGCTTTGCCAATTAGTTAATCTTCTGCTTCCAATTCTTTCTGTTTAACTTTACAAGTCTTCACCATTTGCCCCTAAAAACCAAAGCTTTGCCACATGCTTTTTCCAGGCACTCACCCCTACTTTCAAAATCTTCTTCTCTGGTTTTATTATTTTGCAGCATTTCAGCGAAAAGAACTACTGTCAAGCCCTCAGTTTGTCATGCAACTGATAGAATAAGAGGTTTGCTTCGATCTGCTACCAATCCAGTCTTCCCCTAATTCAGTTTCTTTGGACTAATCCTCACTACTTTTACTCGCTGGTACATGTATTTTTTCCTTCCCCTCTCTCTCTCTCTGTTATCCCAGTTGTTTTCCCAGATCACTACATCAATTTTTCCCCTAATTTCATATATGTGCAATCACCTTTATGATACTGTAATTCGTTTCATTTGATATGAAACAGTTACACTTTGTTTGCATGTCACTTCTATAGAGCATGCATGTTTAGATCATCCATTTTTTAAATTGTAGGATGCTATAAGCTTAATTTTAGCAAGCTTTGGGCTTAATTTCTGCATATGACATCCATGTATGCCATGCATGTATACCATCTGCAAAGATAGCCCAAACAACAAAATGAGACTCAAATAAGTAAGGGTGAATCTACTTTGAGACTCTCAAACTGAACTTCTGAACTCCTATGTGCAACCGCCTGAAACTTCAAGTGCCCATGAGAATTGTGCCATACATTTGGGAATACATTCCCCCTATAATCCTGGGTCTCAATCTCACTGAGCAAGGCTCAAAACCATGTAATGCTATAAAAAAAAAAAATATCACAAGTTATTTTGTTGTTGATCAAGCATTTGGCTCAGTTTAGGTAAATGCACTGTTTTATTACAAAATTCAAATGCAACTGCATTGAGCAAGCCTCAAAACGATGTAATGCTATAGAAACCAGAACTGGCACCGTAGGATACAAAAGAGAACATCTGAACAAAACAGCAAGTTGCTGGACTGAACTCGATACCAGCAGAACAGCAGCAGCTCGTACGTAGATAAAAACACATTAACTTATCTAGCTTTAGTTGAGCTGGACAGGATTACTAACTGCCACCAGTGACTGAATTATAGATAACAGGCAGAAAAGAGTTTCTGAAAACAGTAGTATTGCATGTTGCAGTCTGAAAACAGCAACCATTACAGTGCCAGTAGCAGCAGCACTAGAACAGCAGCTGCCCGCTAATATAAGATACAAAGGACTTTTTTCGTTTAGTATTGCTTTGGCTTCGCCGTATCTTGCTGGCCCGAAAGCTACCGCAACTAAACAAAAAGAAAATGAATGAAGGAAGAAGGCATTAGCATTGGAAAGACTACAGAGGCATTCCGGGCCAACTAGCATTTAGCTCAGTTAGATTAAATGCACTGTTTCTTGTCCTAACACTATGCACAGTTAACTAAGCTAATGATATCTGCCATGCTGGCGCGAAAGCTACCGCAACTAAACAAAAAGAAAATGAATGAAGGAAGGAGGCAATAGCATTAGAAAGACTACAAAGGCATTCCGGACCGACTAGCATTTAGCTCAGTTTCCTCCCAATGCTCCTGTCACTGAACAACTTTATGTCTATTGCATTTGTTATCTGAACAACTTTATGTCTATTGCATTTGTTATCGTTATGCATCTATATTCATAGTTATTCTCATAAGATATATACATATACATATACATATATACAATATCTAACGTCCAAAAAAACATTACTCTAACTGAACTGTTAATAGTTTCATAGCGATTAAACCAAAATGTCTCAAAACAAGCGTGTGAGAATGCCATATTGTCAATTATCACAAGAAGAAAAGGACAGGATAAACGCACGAAGGAGAGCTTTATATGCAGAAAAAAGATCGCGACATGAAAATACATTCATACCAGTTCAGATACAAGGACAAGTAAGTGCAGAAGAAAATATTGAGTCAAGCTTACCTAACAGCTACATAGGAGATAATACTTACAATGAGGAGGAACTGGTTTATGACCATAATACTACTGCTATGGATCCTCTGGGAGTACCATCAACTTCAACAGGTCATAACAAATGTATGATATCTCAAAACTTTGCGTACTTTATTCAATGCTATAAATACATGTATTCATTAAAATTTAATATTCCTTTGTAAGATAGAATTGATAATGCTTCAAATTATACTATTCATGTAGCAGTAAACACTTTGATGCCTCTACAAACTCTACAGCAGCGAACTATACCAACTGAAGTATACAAATTACCACATGTGCAAGATTGCCGACATTGTGGTGCAAAAAAATTTCCTTATGAAACAGCCAAATTCTGCTGTTCTGGAGGAGAAGTTCGTCTTTATCCAACTGCTATTCCTTTTGAGCTCCAACAATTATACTCAGGTGCAGGTCCAGATTCTATGCATTTCCTGCAGTACATAAAACCCTACAATGAGATTCTCGCATTTACCTCGATGGGTGTCCATCTGGATCCAGCATTTGCAAAGCGAGTTAATGGAATTTACACTTTCCGAGCACAAGGGCAAATCTATCATTTTATTGATAGTCTTTACCCTTCGGGACATATGCCATCATATTTGCAGTTATATTTTTATGACACAGAGAAGGAGGCTGAACTGAGGATAGGTGATAAAGACAAATTACAACCCCGTATTATTTCAACCTTGATTGATCTGTTACAAGCAAATCCATATTCGCAGTTTTTTCGTGGTCTAAGGCATTTGCCAAATATTGATGAATGCCAAATCATTTTGAGAGCTGATCCTAAGATACAAGACTACACTGCCTTGCCGCCAACTGTGCCACAAGTTGCCGCAATCTGGATAGAAAATGAACAAGCTGCGGAATTACAAGAGCGTGATATTATTGTTCAAAAACATGATGGTCATAGTCAAACAATCAGTCATTATTATGGTTGTTACGATCCTCTTCAATATCCACTCCTATTTCCATTTGGAGAACCAGGATGGCATCAAGGAATCCAAAAAATTAAAACATCAAGTACCTCACAATCTTGTTTAGGACAAGGCAGAGTCTTACCAGCACAATCATCAACAGCAGAAGAGCTAATTGCCAATGAAACAGCAGGTAAATCTGGTTACTTCCTCTATGCATTTGATTAGCTATATTAGCAAAAGAAGAAATATTTCTGAGTTATAGAAAAGCTGAAATCCTCTTATTGGTTTAGTTCGACAGGAAAATGCACGCAAAGGCAATATGGTTTCAGCCCGAGAGTTCTACACATATCGACTGCAGATCAGAAAAAATACCAACTCAATATTGTTAGAATCTGGACGACTTCTGCAGCAGTTCACAGTTGATATGTACGTAAAAATTGAGACTTTAAGATTAGACTACTTCAGAAATAGACAAGAAGAGATCCGAGCTGATTTATACCAAGGAATTGTTGATAGTATCGAGCATGGTGAATCTGATCCTTCTAAGATTGGCAAACGCATTGTTCTTCCAGGTAGTTTCATAGGAGGACCAAGGGATATGCGCAAGCGCTTTTTGGATGCAATGACTTTGGTGGAGAGGTATGGAAAACCTGATCTTTTCTTGACAATGACATGCAATCCAAATTGGCAAGAAATAAAAGATCAGATGAAACCTCATGAAGAGGCTCAAAACAGACCTGATTTGTTGTCTAGAGTATTTAGGAGTAAGCTTGAACACTTGCAAAAAGAAGTAGTACAAAATCAGCTCTTTGGTCCAGTGGCTGCATACACATTCGTGGTCGAATTCCAAAAAAGAGGTCTACCACATGTGCATATGTTGATCATACTGAAAAGCCTGTTCAAGCTTGACACAGTTGAGAAAATTGATGCAGTCATTTCAGCTGAATTACCAGATAAAAAGAAGTACCCATATTTGTATGCAATTGTTCTAAAACATATGATGCATGGACCATGTGGGGAATTAGACATGAGAAGAGCATGCATGCAAAATGGAAAGTGTAAAAATCACTATCCAAGAAGCTACTGCACAGAAACTTCTATTGATAGTGATGGTTATCCAATGTATAAAAGACGTTCAACTGGAGAAGAAGTACACATTCGCGGTCAGATGCTCGACAACAGATGGGTTGTGCCATATAATCCTTATTTGTTAGCTATGTTTGATTGCCATATTAATGTTGAAGTATGCTCCACTATCAAGGCAGTCAAATATCTCTACAAATATATATACAAGGGACATGACAAAATTATCTATCGCTTGGTCACATCAAAATTTCCTGAAGACATAGATGAGATCCAGCAATTCCAAGCAGCAAGATGGATATCTCCCCCAGAAGCAATATGGCGAATATATCGATTTGCTCTACATGAGATTCAGCCCGCTGTTATCAATTTGCAGCTACACTTAGAAGGCTGCCAACTGATTCCATTAAAGAAAGATACAAATTTGCAGAATATAATTGATAATGATTTCTTATCAAGAACAATGCTCACACAATTCTTCTGGATGAATGCTCATAATGACAAGGCAAAGTCATTACAACTGCTATATAGAGACTTCCCATAGCACTTTGTATGGACTGGTTCATCCAAAACATGGACAGAGCGAAAACAACAACATGTCATTGGCCGAATTGTCACAGCAAATCCAACCGAAGGTGAAAGATATTATCTCCGACTACTGCTCACCTATATTCGAGCACCTACTTCCTATGCACATCTCAAAACAGTCAATGGGGTCACCTTTAGTTCATATAGGGAAGCAGCTATTAGTCATGGTTTATTAGAAGATGACAATAGCAATGAAAAGTGTATGGAGGAGGCATGCTTATATCGAATGCCATTATCATTACGACAACTATTCTGTACTATTCTCGTCTATTGTGCTCCAGTGAATCCATTGGAACTATTCTTCAAATTTGAAGACGATATGACAGAAGACTATGTCTCCATACAAAAGCTCACCAGAGATGCTGCACGACAAGTTTTACTCAAAGCGTTAAATGCAGAGCTTGAATCTATGGGCAAAAAGCTACACGATTATCAATTATCCCATCTTCTTATTTCTGATTCGACAGAGAAAGCAATCCCAAAAGAAGTACAAGATGAAATGAATATCCAAATATCAGAAGATGATCTACGAGCCCCAAGTTTATTAAATGTGGAACAGGCAACAGCTTTCAAGGAAATTCTCACAGCTGTTCTCAATCAAAATCCCAAAAGCTTCTTTATCGATGGTCCTGGAGGTACTGGCAAAACATTCCTTTACCGAGCATTGCTTGCAAAGGTTCGTTCGCAACGTTTAATTGCACTAGCAACAGCCACCTCTGGAGTTGCAGCATCAATTTTACCAAATGGAAGAACAGCCCATTCCCGCTTCAAAATCCCAATTGATGGTGATGTTAAACTCTGCTGTGGCATTTCAAAGCAGTCTGGTCTAGCTACTCTTATTAAACAAGCTGTACTTATCATTTGGGATGAAGCATCAATGGCAAAGAAGGAATCAATCGAAGCCTTGGATTACCTCCTACGTGATCTTACAGAAAATGATACATTATTTGGAGGAAAAGTTGTGGTATTGGGAGGTGATTTCAGGCAAGTGCTACCTGTTATACCTAAAGGAACAAAGATTGACTGCATTAATGCAAGCTTAGTCAGATCATACATATGGCCAGCACTCATCAAGTTCAAACTAAAGGAAAATATGCGCGCAAAGACTGACCCAGCATTCAGTCGATATATTCTACGAGTTGGAAATGGCCTAGAAAAGGAAAATGACATGGGAGAAATTAACTTGCCATCATTCCTAATCCTACAACCAACCACAACAATGCAGCCTTTGAACCAGCTAATCCAATTTGTTTTCCCCTCCTTTGACCTACACGGATTAGACCCACTTTCTTTAACCAACTCTGCCATCCTCACACCCAAAAACCTAGCAGTTGATGAAATTAATGAAGCAATCATTGCCAAATTCCCAGGGAAAGAGCAGACATACTTAAGTTTCGACGAAGCATCTGATCCTACTCAACAAGGGCTCTATATCGACTTCCTCAATTCCGTAACACCTCAAGGAATGCCATCGCATCATTTGAGTCTAAAAAGGAACAGCCCAATTTTGCTACTTAGAAACATAAATCCTTCGCAAGGATTATGTAATGGCACAAGATTGATATGCAAAGAATTCAAAAGCCATCTGATTACTGCTCAAATCGCAGTTGGTGAACGGAAAGGCACTACAATTTTCATACCAAGGATCCCTTTACAGCCAAATGAGCCTCATCATTACCCAGTGCAGTTCACACGTCGCCAATTCCCTGTGAGAACATGTTTCGCTATGACAATAAATAAAGCCCAGGGTCAGACATTAAGTACTGTTGGTATATACTTACCTGAGCCAGTTTTTGCTCATGGACAGCTCTATGTCGCTTTATCTCGAGCAACAACAGCAGCCAAAATACGAGTCCATGCCAGCCAATCACAAAAAGACACATTACCACGCTACCAGACTAAGAATATTGTATATAAGGAGCTGTTACAAGAAGCTAATTGCTTATAATTACAGCAGATAAGTTCCAATAAAAAGCATAGATACATAAATAGTGAAAGGATCAAAAAGGTATATTTCATATCATTCATTCATTTATGCATCTAATTGCATACTGTTGATCTTCTACTTTCGATGCTTCTATAGAAACATTGTAATTTTTACCATAGAATCAACATACTATCCTGCTCAATTGTAATATTCTTCATTTCTCACTTGATTACTTACCCTATCTCCTTGAATCCATCATAATTTCACAGGTCTGGATGGCTCCAAACATCATACCGCTAAAAGATATCACTCTCACAACTAGAAACTACACAATCCAAGCTATGGTGATTGAAAAAAACATTCCAAGAATGTCAAAAACCAGCTCTTCCCTATATCAAAGAATCATGTTGCAGGACAAAGAGGTAATACTCACAATAATTCCATGACCATTCCTTACATAAATGCAGTCATAAATACTCTATGAATTTATGCCATTGTAAACTCTTCCATTGAATAGGGAAACAAAATGCAAGCAACGGTGTTTGGATACAACATCAAAATTCTGGAAAGTTCACTCAAGCTATACCATACGTACTCCATAACAAATGCTACTGTTGGTGAAACTCCAGAAATGTTCCGCTTTTTGGAGAATAAGACTCAATTATCAATCAATGCACGCACACCAGTTGAAGAAATGCAGATTGATGGACTCACAATGAGGACAATCAAATATGACTTTACTCCAATCGCTGCTCTCCAGCAAATCAAGCACCCTGATCCAAAGCTAGGTAACTTTCTATACTTATCAATTTGCATAAATGATAAACGATTCATATCTCCATGATATTACAGATGTCGTGTTTGCAATTCTCAATGTTGGACCACGGAAATTCATAAACCACTCATATGTCGTCGATGTTCGAATAGTTGATCAAAGGTAAGCACTACATAAAAACACTAATACTATCCAATGGTTATATGACTAACACTGCTAACTGCACTACTGTGAAATTTTGCTAGCTTCCAACCTTCAATCCTATCACTTTGGGACCAATTCTCAGAATATGAAGCACATGCAATGGCAAATTTACCAGGCACTTTTCCTGTGGCAATTGGTCTACGACTGAAAACTTCAAAATACTATGGTACTCTAATGTTTACTTACAGCATTTAATACCACATTTCTCACATCAATCCTCACACAATTATGAAAATACAGGTCGAACACTTGCCACACGGAACTCATCAAGTTTCATCTTTGACGTACTAATACCAGAGGCAACTGCACTACAGTCATGGTAACTACTACAACACCTAAACCATAAAGAGTCTATACAGCATTAATGTGTCAATTCAAAGAATAGCAACAATAGACTCTATTAACTAACTTCCCACTGTTGCAGGGCTGTAGCAAACACCAAAAAACTCAGAGAACTTGCAGCAACAGAACCAACACAAGTTCTGATACCAAACACAGAAGAAAATCCAGAAGATGATACCATCCAAATTGCTAACCTGCCCATATCAGTGGACAAGGTACTGCAAAAGCTAAAATGCAAAACTAAAAATAAAAACTTATGTGCATATATCTAACAAAACTGTACTGTTTTGGCAGAACTATAATAATAACTGTTCAAGTGTGTTGAGCTTCTGTGATATTTCACTTCATTTTGTACCTTTGGTCTAAACTACTACTTAAGTGGTGCTAATATAGCTAACCGCAATCAATTATTCTTCTATCATATTCTCTGACAATTTAGCCTAGATTTTGATTCTTTGCTTTAGAATGAATGCATGCTACAAATCACCAATTCAGCTTCAATCATACGAAGATAACAGCAAAAACAAAAATACCAGTGTTCTCTTAAGCTTTAAACCATCACTTTCTAGCCCTAGCTCTTAGCCAATAAAACTTTGTCACTGCACCACTTACAATTTCAACCACCACCATATACGCTCACCTCATTCAACTTCCACTTTTTAGCTCCACCTCTCCACCTTTACAGTTATACAGCTATCACACTTTTGGTACAAAAAAAACCTCTCTCAGAGATTCACTTTCTCATCCAATTGATGCAAGCAAGCTCTAAAGCTGATTTGCTATTAACCTAGCCCTTCAATAACTGAACCAATGCTCATTAACCCTTAATTCTTTTAGTTTCTCATAGATATATTCTTTTTCCATTTTGTATCTTATATCAACTATTTCCCTATAGTAGCATATTAGCTTTACCATCCAATGCAAATATCTGCTATTTTACATTTCAATCAAGCAAATGTTTAACAACCATAGGCAAAAGTCTGTAGTCAATAAATGCACTATGTCTTCTTCATACAAAGTAAAGTAGTGATAACATGCTATGATATAGATTTCATCCTCTGCTCCATCAGTCTGTATTCCTAGCTCTGCTACTTCAATTTCCACTTTCTAGATGCCTAGCTTAAGCTTTAGAATGATAATGCAGTGACTATATTTACAGTAATAGCTTTCCCTTTCATACTACATATTAATTATTCTTAAGCCCTATGCAATCAATAATCAAACTAACCCTAAGCTTTCTTTCATTGTCATCCTATGCAGACACAATACCTCAATGTACAAGCCATAGTAAGAGTCACTGATTTTGGGCAAAACTTTTATTACCTAGCTTGTTCTATCTGCAAAAAGGCAACAAATGCATATGGACACGAAGACTTTTGGTGCAACTACTGTAACCAAAAAGTGCCAGCACTCGCAAAGTTAAAAACCTTCCCACCACATTCATGCAATATCTCATTTACAACACCAGAACTGAACGAAATTTTCCTTATTTGCAGGATCAAATTCAATGTCCAAATCACCGATCCGACTGGAACAATTGAGGCAGCAATCTTTTCAGAAATTGCAGCAGAGTTCTATAACATTACAGAAGCGGATGCAACCAATGTAAGAAAAATAAAGTTTATTCATTACAAGCAAACTCAACCACTTTACATTGAAAAAATATCTAACTACCAGCTAAATGCAGGGACAACTTGCCCTCCCAATACTTCACATGCTAGCTGAACCTAAGAAATGCCTCATCACATTGAAAGCTTACATGCACAATTATGCTGGGATCAGTCAACTCAAGTTCAATGTGCACACCATCTCTCTGGATAACAGCACAGAAACAGAAGACCGTTCAGAAGCACTACTTGTTCAACCACCGAACACTCCAAACAAGAAAAGCAAAAAGGAAGACCACAACTCAAGCACCTCAGCCTCCAGCCCAACAATCAACACCCCATCGGATAAATAAACACCTTCAACTAACTCCAAGTCTCCACAACCTTTTGGCATGAACAGCTGACAAATGAAGGGCTTTTGCTTTGTCTACCTGAAGTAAACTCTACCTTTTGCTATGTCTAATCCTTTGGCAATTGTATAAAAAATCCTCCAGCCAAAGTCATCTGACTAGCTGAATAACTTAAAACCGTTTGTTCAGCACAAAAACTTATCCACTACCAACTTGTGCTGATACACTTGATCAAACTTATCCATATAACTTTTGCTATGATCAACAATAGCCATAATTTAAAAAAAATCCAAAACGCATCTATACAACGGGCATGAATAACGTGCTTTGCACGTCGGCATGCACCTAGTTTATCCAAAAGAAGAACAAATTAATGAAAAAGAATTGAAAACGTAAAACAAAAAGGGTATTTACCCAATATCAACTATAAACCAAAGTAATCAATCACGTACCGGCAAGCGTACCGTTTTTCTCTATTGGAACGGTGCATACCGGTATCGGTATATATGTAGACACCCCAATCCGGGTCTCTAAGGTTCTTTAAATTCCCCGATGATGAAATAAAAGAAACAAAACTTTCAAGAGCTTGAACATGAATTCCCACAACCCAAAAAGCCAAAAGGCCTAGAAAAGCCCAAAAGGCCCAGGACTGAACCTGAAACACCACACGAGATACTTCTACACTGCACGGTATAATGAAATTCATTACACCGCACAAGGTCATGAGGTAAACAGCACGGCATTTTAAGGAAAGTTCTGACTGGCTCAGAAAGCTGTCGACCACACTTACTTGAGCCACAACTCAAAGACGGCTTGGCAGGGAATAAAAGCCGGCCTGGAAGTCACCTCCCCTATTTACATTGATAATCCTTGGCATTTGTCTATAAATACACCCCTCATCTCAAGAGAGAGATTCCAGACACTCCATTTTCTTAGCCTTTAGTTCTTGAAATTCCCCTCTCACACCCACTTTCTCTCCAAAAGTCTAGAGAAAGTTATCACTAACATTCTCTAGACATCCTTTTCTCTACCAAACATTCCCTCATTCTCTTCTTTTAAAGCTTAGTATTCTACTAAATTTTGGAGCCCTACCACTCCAACACCTCAAAGCTCTTCAATCATCCGCACTCATTCATCCATATCTGCACTCATTAACACTTATTCATTCCTCGTTCAAAGCTCAAAACCAAAGGTAAAAGCAAGTTTCCTTGGGCCAAGTTCAACCTTGGCCCTGAGGAGACTTTCTCCAGTCATATTTGACCCTTTTGGTTAAGTACTGACTCAAAAACTATTTTCAGAAACTAAAACCAGCTATTGTGCTGGACCCACTAAACCATGCGGTGTGATATTACACCATACGCTTTAGTGGGGTACCATACACGGTATTGTAATATATGTAGTTATTTGTTCTGATTGTCTTGAACACATCCGTTTGCTGTTGGGTCTGTTAATATTGCTCAAATGTTGATACAGGTGTATTTCAAAATGTAGTTTATCTAAAAATCATGTCTTTGGCTTGATAAAATAGGTTTTTATGATCATCCATGATGATCAAGTGCATCAAAAATTGTTTGGCAAATTGTTTTTCGATAAAAACAACAACGAAGGTGTCCGGGCCTACGGTTTGTTTCGATACAAAGACATTCTCAAATAAATAAAGGGGTCACGACGTACGATGTTTTAAGTAACATCGCACGTTGTGGTTAATACACTGCGAGCATTTGAGCAATAATGATGGACTAACAACAGAGAAAGTGTACCGCACGGTATATCAGAAGATTGCACGACATAATATGGTATACGTGTTGTGGGCTCCTCGATCAGCGCACCTGCGCGCGAGAGTAGCCACCCAAATTTTGGAGTTGGATGATCCGAGAAACTGAGAGTTTTGTTTGAACGAAAAGAAGGCTTTTGGTCTAGCGAAAAACGATCTTGGGTCCGGGGGCCATGTTACAAATGGGGAAGGTTTTATTGAAAAGCACTCCACTCGCCCGGTTAGAATCGGTCACTAATAATAAGCACATAGGTCATGGGATTTAATATATTACGTTACCGTGCCTGTGGTACTTGCTGTACAGGGGATGATTATGGATGATGTACGGAAATAAAGTAACACATTATTTACAGACTGCCATGACCACAAACAACAGTACACGGTATATCATATTATGCCATGCGATCTTCTGATATACCGTGCAGTACACTTTCTCTATTGTTAGTCCATCATTATTGCTCAAATGCTCGCGCGGTGTATTAACCACAATGTGCAATGTTACTTAAAATCGCACGGCGTGACCCATTCCTTTATTTGAAAATGTCTTTGTATCGAAACAAACCGTAGGCCCGAACACCTTGTTGTTTTTATCGGAAAACAATTTGCAAAATACTTTTTGATGCACTTGATCATCATGGATGATCATAAAAACCTATTTTATCAAGCCAAAGACATGGTTTTTGGATAACCACATTCTGAAATACACCTAAATCAACATCTGAGCAATATTAACAGACCCAATAGCAAGCGGATGTGTTCAATACAATCAGAACAAATAACTACATATATTACAATACCGTGCATGGTACCCCACTAAAGCGTACGATGTAATATTACACCTCACGGTTTAGTGGGTCCAGCACAATAGCTGGTTTTAATTTTTGAAAATAGTTTTTGAGTCAGTACTTAACCAAAAGGGTCAAGTATGATTGGAGAAAGTCCCCTCAAGGCCAAGGTTGAACTTGGCTGAAGAAAACTTGCTTTTACCTTTGGTTTTGAGCTTTGAGCGAGGAACGAATCGGTGTTAATGAGTGCGGATATGGATGAATGAGTGTGAATGGTTGAAGAGCTTTGAGGTATTGGAGTGGTAGGGCTCCAAAGTTTAGTAGAATACTAAGCTTTGAAAGAAGAGAATGTGGGACTGTTTGGTAGAGAGAGGGATGCCTAGAGAATGTTAGTGATAACTTTCTCTAGACTTTTGGGGAGAAAGTGGGTGTGAGACGGAAATTTCAAGAACTAAAGGCTAAGAAAATGGAGTGTCTGGAGTCTCTTTCTCTCGAGAGGAGGGGTGTATTTATATGCAAAGATAAAGGATTATCAATGCAAATGGGGGAGGTGACTTTCAGGTTGGCTTTTATTCCCTGCCAAGCCGTTTTTGAGTTGTGGCTCAAGTGAGCATGGCTGACAGCTTTTTGAACCAGTCCGAACTTTCCTTAAAATGTCGTGCAGTTTACCTTTTGACCTCGTGCGGTGTAATGAATTTCATTATACCGTGCGGTGTAGAAGTATCTCGTGTGGTGTTCTAGGTTCAGTCATGGGCCTTTTGGCTTTTTTGGTTGCAGGAATCCATATTCAAGCTCTTGAAGGTTTTATTTCCTTTATTTCATCATCGGGGAATTTAAAAAAACCTTAGAGGCCCGAATTGGGGTGTCTACAATATATCTCAGTACCATTCCGAATTAACGATAATATATATTTTATATATTTAAATATATGTACAAAAAAAACTCCAAGTAGAGGTGTAAAATAAATTCTAAACTTTGTTATACATTAAAACTAGTTATAGTAACAAATTAAGATAATTAACATATTATAGACTCTCAATTTTGTTGAATTACCTTAAAATTTAAGCATTGTTTAAACAAAAGAACAAAATACACAAAAAAAATTGTCCGGCCGGTAAGCTCGGTACAAAGCCAATATCGTCTGGTACAGGCCAGTACGCTCGGTATCGACCGGTACAGGCCGATATTTGGGGCGGTATAGAATACCCATTCTTATGCACCGGTTTATGTCTGATACAAAACGTACCAGCCCCTATCGGTTGGAGATGCTCTAACATGAAATGTGTGTTTATTTATATTATCTTAGTCAAATATAATTGCACCATGCATTTATTATTTATATACAGACACATTTATTATATCAATTATTTTATAATCACACATATACACAAACACTTTACACATATACTCGCATCTTTTCGTAGGTTCCACACACACTGGAGGTGTAGGTGGTGTGGGCCCCAATATGAATATGAATGGATCTGTGTAAGTGTTTGTGGCTGTAGAATGATTATTAGTATTATATAGTATGTGCAAACACAAAAGAAGATGAGGTGTTAAGTATCCGCAATGGCATAACCAAAAGTGTTAGGTTTTTAAAATTAACAAATATTAGTGCAAAATATGGCTCACAATGTTATAATCAAACTTAACAACCTCCTTAGAAATAATCAAATTTTAGACTTTGGATAACCAAAACTAACAACCTTTTGAAAATAATCAAATTTAATGAACCTCACATTCTCAATCAAATGCACACATCATTACAAAAAAAAAAAAAACGTTCTATCTCTCCCCTTCCCCCCAGTTTTTCTTTTGCAATAATGTTTTCAAAAAAAAATATTTACTTAAAACTTTTTTTTTAAAACTATTTTCCCCCAAAAATTATTTTTTAACTGTTTTTAAAAAACATTTTTACACAAAAAAAATTTTGTTATTTTTTTTGAAAAATATATATTTCAAAATATTTTCTTATATTAAAACTATTTTTTCAAAAACCATAATTACACAAAAGCTGCTTTTCTTAAAATTGTTTTAATTTTTTTAAAAAATTCAAAAAAAGTTCAAAAATTATTGTCTATTTCTAATAAATAGTTTTATTAGTCTCAAAATTATTTTTAGAAAAAACTATTTATATTTTCACAGTTATTAGTTTTTTTGTAATCTAAAAAGGTAATGTGACAACTTTTGGTTATTCAATTTTGATTATGCCATTATGAACCTCTATATAGCTGACCTTAATAATCTCTTAAATAGATAATCAAAAGCTGATGTGACAACTTTTTATTATTTATTTTTTATTATAGCATTGTGAATATACCCTTATGGTGGAGGTAGAATGTTGTCATGGGGTAAAGCTACACGTGGTTCACTATGAAAGTGGTGTTTGGTTATAGTGGGAATAGGTTGTGGGAAGGGTAATCTTGTAATCTAACCATTAAAAGATGCTAACATCATTGCTTTCCGTTAAATATCTAACAAAAAGTTAAGTGAAGGTTTATTTGCATATTGTCAGGTAAAGTAAGGGAGGTTAGTGACATTTCAGAAATCTCAGGGGAGGTTTTTGTCTTTATTAGAAACCTCAAGGGAGGTCAGTGAAATTTTTCCTAAACTTAAACTTAACTTAAATCGATGAGTTTTGTCCTTATTTGATTTTTTTTTGCATTTCCTAGTTTTGCGACAAACTTTTATAGTCTATTGAATCGTCTCGACGAAAGGAATTAGGAAAGTAAAATTTTGGCACTTTTACCCAAGTATTTTGAGAAATAATCACTTTTTAGCGCAAAAAACAACTAATAAATGCTAAAAAAAATTCAAATAAGGACAAATTTTTCAAATTTAAGTTAAGTTCAAGGGAATGGGGTCAAAAGGCTTGCACCATGTCCAGTGTACAAGTCTTTTATGCATTGAAGTTTTGACACTAGCAAAAATAGTTTTAGGATTATCACTACCAATATTAAGGAGAAAGATATAGTACGCAGGGTATACCGTATGTCTATATTATGACAATTTGTGATTTTTATTTTGCCGATTTTTGGTTTTCTAATACATATTTATGACGCTAGTTACGACTTATACTTTAAAATTTACTTGTTGAACAGGTCATTAGCAGGTTACCCATAATTAAAAAATATTGTTATTATGTAACCATAATTATTCATACCAGAATCCATAATACTTATATCCCAACCAAATATATGCGTACAATATCAAAAATTAAATAATGCTATCCACAAATGTTATAACAACATTATAAATTGGCATTATCTTATCACATTGAGTCGTACCAAAAACTCTTTAACTCGTATGATATTTCGTAACAAAATCAAAATATGTCGTACCTGAATCAACAATTGCTATACCCAAGCCAAAAATATTTGTAAAATACCACAAATTTTATAAAATAACCACAATTGTTACGACAATATCTAAATTTGTCATTTTATTACCACAACGCATCGTATCAAAAGAAAACATATATAAATACCACAAATTATATAACAAACCACATTGTTATGACAATACCATAAATTGACGTTTTCTTACCACAACATATCGTAACAAGGGAAATCGATTAAAATATTCAGAAATAAGACGAAAATATGTCGTACCATAATTAATAATAATTATACCTAAGAAAAATACATGTCTAAAAAACCACAAATTTAGTAACAATACCATACATTATTTTTACCTTAGCACAATGTGTTGTACAAAATTTAAATTAAAAATAAAATTTAAAATAAAATTATTTTTAATTTCCGTCGCATTATTTTTTAAAATTTTTAAAATTTTCACCATATTAACTTAATTTGCAATTCCATCCATATTATTTTTTTGAAATTTTAATTTTTTACTATACAATACATCAAAAATTTAAACTAAAAATGAAATTTTCGCTCAAAATTTTCATCTAAGAAATTCACCAAAAAGTAAGTACTATACCCAATTTTTTTAATACAATTGCAATTTTCTCTCAAAATATTTCCCCAAATCAAATTCTCTCTCTAAAAAACTTAATCCAAAAAATCAAAATCCCTCCATTTTTTCATGGATAAATGAGAGTTCACTAAAAAATTAATTTTTCAACTGTCTCGAGACAAGGATTTGAGAAACCTTTCAGATGAAATGGATTGAGTATGATTGTCAAAAATATGACCAATTTTAACTTGAGTTTTGTTTTCTAATTTTTTGTTACGATGATCGATCTAAACCGTTAGGATATCAAGTCTTGCGATATTCAACATTGTTACTAAAATCAAAGATTATCGGATATTGACAAGTACCTATCAGAAAACATTAAAATTTAATAATGTCATGTTGATAAAATTGGACTAAAAAATTGATCATATCGAACAGTCTAACTTTATTGGTTTATTAAATTAGTTTTAAATTATTTTATTATTTTCATAATTTTAAAGTTAATAGTTTAGAAAGTAAAAAATATATTCCTGAAAAACCCAATTTCTGATCCATCCAAATTGATATTGGACCGCATTTGAAAACCTATTAAAGATAGAAGAGAGAGAAAGTCAACAATAGAGTAAGTGATGACCGGTTAGACAGGTTGCCATTTTTTTAAATTAAAAAATTGAATGGTTAAGATTAAATTATCTCAAATCCAAGAGAATATATAGAGGGTGCAAACGGTATACACTTATTAAGAGGTGTGTACCATAGGTCTACCCCAATATTAATTTAGATATTGTGTGTGTATGTGTGTGTACATGAGGCCGATTCTAGACATAAACATTTAATACAACTTTTGACACAAGATCACAACCATTGAAAATGAATGGCTGAGATTTGCCTTGTTTGGATTCAAACTTGGAAAAAAATACGCAACTCAAAAAACACTCATTACCCCCTACTTCCAATCATTATTCTCATTTATCTCTTCACTCATTATTCCTATCTCCAATCATTACTTTCATTTGTCTCTCTATCTCTTTCCACTCATTACTCCTATATCCAATTATTATCCTAATTTATCTCTCTACTCATTACCCCAGAAACCAAACTCAAAAAAACTCAAATTTGAATCCGAACAAGGCATAAAACATTAAAGTTGTGCTCTCCCTCTCTGCTGTATTTGACAAACATTTTGGGTATTCTGGGGCCATTTTTGTAGGCGTAATTAATGCATCTGGTAAGGTAAAAAAACAGACAAAAAGAAAAGGGATTCATAATTGATGACTAAAGTATTCAATGAACTCTAAAATGTGAACGAAGTTGATCATTCAAATGAACGCTAAATGAAGTTGGAACAAGCCAAACCACATGGGATGCAGTTTCTCTCCAGACAAGAGGGAAGCCGTTTGCAAGAAGACAATTTACCAAGTTTTTCTATTTGACTTGTCAAAAAGGACATGCATGACAAATGCCAAAGGGATATGTATTAATTTTTGTGTCGAGCTTTTACATTGCAAAGAAGAATCCGAGAGGATCAAATTACAAAATCAATAGGGAGATTACAAAGGGAGGTCGGGTAATAGTAATACAACTATATTATTGCACACCCATTAGCTTTTGGATTACACCAGAAAAAGGAAAAATTAAGATTGTAAAGTGGTCTTGATTTCCCAGTTGACACTTGTTCGACAAGAGTGTGAGCATGCTGATGGCACTATCACAGTCGGATTCTATGGTATGATGGAGATGAGCTTTTCCTAGAATGCAGCTCTAGGGCATACAAACCTAATGGCCCAGGCCTCAGCAGCCAGGGTAGAACCCACCTTGACTCTTTTTTTATAATTTGTTCAAAGTTTAAATGAAAGGATATTTCAAAGGACATGAAGACTGTGACTTTTATGTAGAAAAAACTTGGAGAATCCGATGAATATAGGACTATCCTACAAGGATTTGTGTATTGAAAGCCCCCCTCTCTTCTACTCCATTGTGCACTTCTATATAGTTTTGGCAATTAACTTTCCGTCTAACGTGGAGACATCCTGTGAGACCTTGAAATTTTATCTCGGAGCGGTATTCGACCGTTAATATTTACACGAAGAGAGGCTAATACAGGTTTAAGATGCTGACTTATCATGCAATCTCATATGCAATTTCCCCTCTTTCTTATGGAGTACATTATTAATTGACTTCATATTGTTTTCTTTAAGTTCTACGAATTCTAATTCTTTATTTGTCTTCATGATGATTAATTGTGTATTTAATTTATTCATGCCGTAAATCCCCAAAATAGTACTCCGATTGACATGTAACAGATCCGATAGAGTCCCTGACAACCACCACAAAGAATACGAAAAGCCACATTCCATTGCAGTTGAATTTCCCGAGCAGAAGTACGTTGCTAAGATTGGACATTACGATCCTCAAGAATTCAATTATCTGGAGCATTCACCTGATTTATAAGCGCCAGCGGTGACATCACCATTGACCACAAGAGCACGTTTCAGAATTACAACAGTGAACTAAAATTACGGAATGGCGTTCGATTTCTCAAAAGTCTCTATTATAGCGTTCAAATGGTGGTCGTATCCTTAAAGTAGGAGATGCGGTTCCGGGTAAACATCCTAGCATTGGGAGCACTGGAGGAGCAAAAACAAAGACAACTCTGAAAGCAAAGCAGTTTTTGTTTTTTACTTCGAGCAAGCCAAACCATTAGAAAGCACAATCAGAGTCATACCCCTTGATTTAGGTGCTGGAACAAAAAGGTCCTGAAGAATAGATGCAACTAATTGATAAAAAAAACCTTAGACCCTTCTCAATCCAATCGAACAAGGCTACCTGATCATTGGCTTTGTTGCTCAAAATCCTTGCATTCCTCTCAGCCAAATGTCATATAGATCATAGCCACCACCCACACAAAACATGGCACGAGTCACATGACACAGACACAAGACACTCTAATACATTTCGATAAGATGGGGGAGACGACACATTTGGGACAAATTATGGAATATACTTGTGTATATTTATTGCATACTGCATGTATCAATAAAGGTGAAACAACAATAGAAAAATTTTATGGGAAGAGAAGTAGTATGTCATTAAATAGATAAACATAAGAAGTGAAGTCCTTGTCAGAATAAATGTACCAAACATGATTAACATTGTAGTTAGTACTCCAGAAGTCCAGATGCAAATACTTCCTTAGATTACAGCAACAGTTCTTTTCATACTTTACTAGGATTAATTACTTAATTAAGGACACCTATATAAGATGTCATTTCCACAATCAGGAGAGCAGAACCATTCAAGGTACCTGTCAAAATCATCCTCCGCAATTTCCGGCTCACGGTTCGACTCTTCTTGACCTCCTTCAAGTAGTTTCAGCAAATCACAGAAACTTCCAGGGTTTGGAGGGATCAGCTCTTGGTTGGATGCAAAGCTGCTCGAACTTCGACCACAGCTAGAATTACTACTTTGCCCCTCAAAGTAGCCTGTCTCTTGGGCTGCTAACTGATCAAGACTCTGCAAGTACTGTGAAGGAGTAGGAGGATTCAAATCTTGATCAAAAGGGTCTACTACTTGTTGGGGCACATCAGGAAGCACATCAACAGACTGGTATATACCGGTCCTGTTGCTCAAACAACCCTGAACAGGGCTCCAATGAGTAAAATTCTGGGTGCTCCAATCAAGTCCAAGCAGCTGCTGATTTTCATGACTATATATTTCGTTAGCATTACCGATCAGATCGGTACCATTTGGACCAGTCAAGTTTAATCCATTTGATACGTGAATTGGCAGCTCCCCAGTGTTTGCAGCGTGAACTGGTGCACTAAACATGTTATTCACACTCAACAATGAATCCCTTTTTGCAGACAGACTGGCAGATTTCAATGCTTTTTGAAGTGATTTGATGGTGTAATGAGCTGGTGTGTCGCTATTTGGAGGTTTACCTCGTTTTTGGTACAATGGGACACTGTAGCCTGGGGGAGGGGGATCTTGCATGTGACCTCCTAATGACGAACAATTGTTTTGACCCATTGAACTAGCACCGAAATGTAGCGTGGCAGCTCCAATTAGAGAGTGGGGATAGTTAAATACTCCTTGTGTTTGCATCGTAGGATCATGTTGGTCCAATATTCCCGTGGTAAACCCGTTTGCACCGTAGAAATTGTATGGTGATGCAGGCATGTCCTGTTGGAATACATGGATAACAGTTGAAGAGTTAATCTTGTTCACTAGTTCTCTATATTTCTGAATAACAAAGATTACTCTCATTAGTACAAAAACAGAACATCAATGCCAAATGAGAACGAAGAATACATGACATTTATGGCTTTAGTATGGCAAAATAGAAAGTTTGAAATTTTATTACAAGCTTAAAAAAAGCTTGCAGATATCGTTTTTCCAAATTACTGGGACCCACCCATGTAGTTGTGTTTTAAATAAGATAAAGAGGAGAGATCATCAAATCAACAAGGGCTCCGATCGAAAGAAAAAAACAGGGCCAATTTTTTCCATTTTACTGGAACGGGTGATTCTTTTGCTGGAAATGGTTGGGTTTGAGTTGACTCGTAAACATTTACTGGTCAAAACAAATAAGGAGATTAGCCAAAGGTGGATATACTTGCACATACATTAGCCATTTACCCATTTAAGTGGGTAAGCCCCCAAGCAGAACAAATGATTAGATATCAGCTCTAACCTGCAAAAATGGTAGTTTCAAAGTCCTCTTCGAACATTTGACAAGTGTTGTAAGTTGAAGGGCATTGGTAGTTCTCATAGGGGATTGGGGTCAGGATTGGTAATGAGAAGGGATTAGTAGTGAAGTTGGTGGTTTGGTCCAACCTACGAAGCACCGATACTCCTAAAGGCCGGCATGTCCCGGTGTCCCCGGGAACACGGCAAAATACGTATGGGACATGCCATGTGACGTGTCCAATAAATTTAAATAATTTTTTAGGGATACACGGCGGGGACACATATGGGGACACGGCAGGGTTAAATATGCAATTTATTTATTATTTATTTTTGTTTTGGGTTAAAAGTGTAATATGATGTATAGAAGATAATTGTTTATATATATATTGAAGCTTTCATGCTTTTACATCTAACTATATTTCCACTGGTATAAAATAAATATTATTTACTTATTTATTATTTTGTCGTACCCCCTGTTGTGTCCGTGTACCCAGTTTTTAAGAAATCCCGTATCCGTATCCATGTCCGTTAGGGTTGTGCACGTTCCAGATCGGATCGGATTCCTATGAATCCAATCCTAATCCACAAGTCACGGTTTTTATAAAATGCAATCCGTGTCCAAACCAAAAGTCTCACGGTTCGGTTCCGGTTTTATCCGCAGATTTAACATCAACCAAATTCTTCATGACCTACAAATACTTGATTCCATATCCTAAAAATGTAAAAACCTAAGCCAGATATCAAATTCCACAAGTTTGAAAAGACTGATGAGGTTGCAACACTAAGCAATCTACAACCTAAACATTCCAGCAACCTAAACCATGTATCAAATACTTGATTGCGTTACATGGTATTCCACCTTCCAGCAACCTAAGTTCCAACTATCTAAGCAAAGAAAAAACATTAAAGTAGTATCCAAGTATTACATCAAAGCAACCAAATCTGAGCATTATCCCAGGGTTACATTCTAAACAAAAAATATCAACCAAATCCAAGTATTTATCCAAGGGTTTCATTCCAAACAAAAAGCAGCAAAGTACTTAACCAAACAAAACATCAAAGTAGATCTTCCATTCTCCAGGGCAACCGACAATATGTGTGTGTGTGTGTGTATATATATATATACACACACACACACACGCACGCACACACACGGAGTGGTTCAACGGACAACTATTTAAACACCTAAAAAAACACCCCAAATCTCAATCACATAGTTCCCGATCAAATTTTTATGATCCGAACCGTTCAATGTGTGCAGAATATGATTTTAAGGGTGCCCGTGAGAAATTAGCAAAAAAAGTGACCGGAAAGTGCTTGTTTTAAGTAGTTTTTAATTGAACCGTTCATTAAATCGAAGCTAAAAAATGCTCAGATCAAGCCCTTTTCGGTCTTTTATTTTTGCTGATTTTTCGCAGGTACCCGTAAAATCACGTTCTGATCACATTGAGCGGCTCGGATCATCAAAATTTGATCGGGAACTATGAGGTGTTTTTTTAGGTGTCTAAATAGTTGTCCATTGAACCGCCCCGATATATATATATATATATATATATATATATATATATATATATATATATATATATATATATATATATATATATCTAAATCTCATTCTAGAATTGGATTAAGAGAAACCTTTTCTAGAGTTGTAAAATTATAATTATTTACTATATGTTACGTATATATTATATATTTTTTATTTTTTTAAATATCTCACGGTCCGGTTCGGTTAATCCATGGTTTTTAAATGAAAATCCAATCCTAATCCATATCTCACGGTTTTTTAATTGTCGAATCTGTGTCCCGACCGTTAATCCATGGACCTAATCCAAAAGGCACGGATCGGTTCAGTCCGGACCGGTTTCACAATTCACCGGATTTTTTGTGCAGCCCTAGTATCCGTATCTGTATCCGTGCTACATAGCGTTCCACATTTTATTTGCTCTGTATTGGAGGTAGCCATGCTTGTTTTGGTTGGGGAGTGAGGACTCATGCGATAATGTACCCAAGAATTCACTCAGTCATGTACTGGCGTAGCTCAAAGGAACTAAATGAACGGTCCTAATAGAAGGGATTTCCGCCCCTCAATTACCTCTTAATGCTGTTCAAAAGAAACCTCTTAATGCTCCAGATTGGACTACCAATCCCACCCCCACAACCCCAATTGCCAATCCCCCATTTCGGGAATCAAAATCCTCGGGCTAATACGCCGACCCTGAAAAAAATTCAAACAAACGATTGCTATGGACGCTATGGGAGCGGGCTCCCATAGCAATCTAAACCCATTCCATAGAACAACCATCAAACATGTCCAATATATGCATAGGAAAGTAGGATGGACCACTTCACAAAAGAGTTCCGTGCCAGATTTAGTTTTCACCAATTAGGATAGATTAGATATTCAAAAAAAAAGCCCACGCTTAAGGGAAAATATCTACTTATACCTACATCAGTCTGAGCTATACCTACAAAACCTTCCATTACCTATCAATTGTAAAACCCTATACAAATGCAGAAAGAATTGATATCGGTTGTGATGAAGATGGGGATGTTTAAGGATTGAAATAAGAAAATACGTATGGTACATGCCATGAGGCATGTCCAATAAATTTAAATAATTTTTTTAGGGGGACATGGCAGGACATGGGAGGGACACGGCGGGGACACATATGGGGAAGCGACAAGGGTTAAATATGCATTTTTTTTTTTTGGGGGGGGGGGGGGGGGGGGGAATTTGTATTACCTCAAATATTTTGGGTTAAAAGTATAATATGATGTATAGAAGATAATTGTTTAAACATATTGAGCTTTCATGCTTTTACATCTAACTATATTTCCATTGGTATAAAATAAATATTATTTACTTATTTATTATTTTGTCATACCCCTGTCATGTAAGTGTCCCCATTTTTTAAGAAAACCCGTGTCCGTGTCCGTATCTGTATCCGTGCTACATAGGGTCCCACATTTTATTTATTCCAGATTGGAGGTATCCATTGCTATAGCCGTGCTTGTTTTGGTTGAGGAGTGAGGACTAATGCAATAATGTACCCATTACCTCTTAATGTTGTTCAAAAAAAAAAAAAACCTCTCAATGCTCCGCATTGGACTACCAATCCAGTTGCTCGTAGAATCCACTAATTGAGTTACGGGAAGCGAGGCAGTTGCCTTCCTAGTTTTAGCAGCCAAGGCAGCTCAGCTTGCTGCTCTTCCTTTTTGGGAGAATTAAGCCAGGCATTACAAAACCAATCTCAATGCCTGCCCCACTAGTCGTATGGGGTGGGGTGCTTGCTGTTGGGTCTTCCTGTAGCTTCTGTCTTTTCAGCTGCTTTCTCGAAAGAAGCCACTCATGTAACGCCCTAATTCAAATAAAACCGCGAAGGCATGTCTTAAGACTCAATTGCCTGCCGCTCTAAACCCATTATTGCCGTTTTTTTGTTCTGTCATGTAGGCCTTTTCCCGAGAGCTTGATTCTGTGAAAGGAATAGACACTTGATCTTCACCACCCCAATTGCCAATCCCCCAATTTGGGAATCAAAATCCCCGGGCTAATATGCCGGCCCTCAAAAAATTCAAACAAACGACTGTTACTGATGCTATGGGAGCGGGCTCCCATAGCAATCTGAACCCATTCCATAGAACAGCCATCAAACAGGTCCTATATATGCATAGGAAAGTAGAATGGACCACTTCACAAATGGGTTTCGTGTCAGATTTAGTTTCACCAATTAGGCTAGATTAGATATACAAAAAAAAGCTCATGCTTAGAAAAAGTATCTATGTATACCTACATCAGTCTGAGCTATACCTACAAAACCTTCTATTACCTATCCAAGGTAAAACCCTGTACAAATGCAGAAAGAATTGATATCGGTTGTGATGAAGACGGGATGTTTAAGGACTGAAATAGGAAAACTGGAATTTATCACATGAATCAGCTAAGCCCTGATCGCTCCATAACTGCATAATACGAGTCGATCCAAAAAAAGAAAACATCATACTACTAGTAATAGACACAAACATTGTAAGGGGTGAAATTAATATATGGACTTATAAGTAAAAAGCCAAAGGAAATTAACGGGAAAATGAATAAGGAAGGAATTGAGGGATTGCTTGGCTTTGTGCAATCGGCCAGAAGGCAACTGACCCTTTGTAAGTTGTCGGACGATCAACTGTCCGACGAGAAGGTGGATCCTAGAATAAGAATCCTGAGGACTAGCCATCGGACCCATAGAAGTGAAGAGCCAAGGGGGGGATCTAGACACATGGAAACTCCAGCACCGAGACGATGATAGGACCTCGGCATATGTTGCTCTCATTGCTAAATATTAGATATGTATCCACACCATACCCAGTTTGAAGGTGATACTACTCCTTGATCTGACAAGGAGGAGGGCTTCTCAGATGGGGAAACAGAGCATGAAGAACTGACAGTTGTCAATCGGTAGGTCGTGCGCCTCCAAAACTATCAGCTTATGTACGTCAACCAATCAAAAGGGACTGAAATTTGACCGGTAGACGCATGGGTATTTCCCGAGCCATACGCAAAAAACTCAGAAAAGGACAGTAATGATGACTCTTGACCATGGGTAACAATGAGATAACCGGCCTGAAGGTGGCTAGCCCATTCGCCTATAAATAGGAGAAGCAAATAGAGAACTAGAGAAGAAGGGATCAGGAAATGATATATTCTCTCCTGTGAGCAATACTCTCTCTGTGTTCCTGGCTTTAGGTTCTGCATTTAGGTGTTCTCCGAAAAAATGTGTGTTCAGCAGTTGGCCCTAAGAGGAAACTAGCTTGACCGAATCCCACCAGCCAGATTGTCCCTCACGGAGTTTTTTCTTGCAGAGAGAACAAGTTATCAGCAGCTAATCATGTCTTCCAAATCAGCATCCAAGGAGTAAATCCCATCATTATTGAAGGTAAAAAAATCAGCCTCCACAAAATTAATATAAGATGAAGGCAATAATAAAGATGGTAGTTAAATTATTTTGCAATGTAGTTTATGAAAATTACCTGAAGATGGCTAGCAACGTGGCAAAGTGACAACTCGGGCTGACTCATCCTCCTCAGTAGAGTTCTGGGGTGCACTTCTACAATAAGAAAATCAAACACAAACAACTCAGCATTTTACTCACAGGATTACTTTATCAGTTGTACAAAAAGGAAAGAATATACACAAGGTTTTAAAAAACTAGGCCTGTTCTTTAATGTTTTATTTCTTATCTATTTATGTTCTCATTAAAACAAGTTTGGCGCAGTCTTCCAAAACGATGCTTTCGATAATAAGAAAAATACTTACACTCGAAAATGAAAAGGAATGGAGTGTTTTGTTTTCTAGACGCTGTATTAAATTGTTCTGTGAAATTGAATTGCGTAATGATATCTAGGGGCAAGTCCGAAGATACACATCTCAGTTTGGGTGCATATGGTCTGGACTCCCTAGTATATTCATAACAGTTTTATGGGATTCATAACACTTGTCATATAATTCAAAGCATCACCACAAATCAATCTTATAATGAGTCTCATTTTTAGTAATGAGATTTCAAGGTGATCTTACGAATTCATGTGACAAAGCTATGAATTCAATACAAAGTCTTAGAAACTTAGACGTAAGTGAAAGAGTGATGTTACTTCCATCCCCCATTGAACTAACAGCGTCCAAGAACTTGAGATGAAGGGAAGGAGTCCATTTCATACGTGACCGTTTCTTGAGGCTGCTGCTATCATCATCTGAGTCTTTCCCTTCACTACCATCCTCAACTGATTCCAAGCCCTTGAAATCACTTCTCTCTTCACTTCTTCCACCATAACTAGTGCCAATCCCTCTTTTTCTACTGGGCATCCCTTGGTTTCCCCTTTCCACGCTTGAGATTCGTGCTTCACGTGGCGATTCTTGATCTTGATTCACGCAAACTTTACGTAATCCCCCCTCAACTTCAATCCTACTCTTTCCCCTTCTGTCAATCGATGTAGTTTTATTGCCCGTGCCAAGAAAGTCATTTCTTTCGATATTCTTAAACGAACTATCCACCACAGTGATCTTATTGCCACGAGGATCATTTTCAGGGACCTCTTTCCCAAGATCTCCTTTTCGGCTTCCTATTTTCTGGGAAAAAGTTCGTTTCCGGTAGACATGTTGCCATACATTAATTATGTCCCACCTACGAATAGGTTTGTGAAGAAAGAAGCATGCCCCTTCACATAGGGCTTTTGTGACCAAATCAAAGTCTTCGTCCGAGGACATAACTGCATAGAAAAAATAGTTAACAAGAAAATTTGCAGGACAAAACAATTTAATACCATAGTAGTCTTTAACTAGAAAAGACAATGAGCTCACAGATGATTGGCATATCACTTCTAACAAGTACGCGTTTGAGAAACGTAAAGATGTCCATTCCCTTCATGCCGATGTCGGCCATAACTAGGTCAAATTCATTCTCCCCTTCTTGAATCATGGACAATGCAACCGACGGAAATTTTGTGGTTTTAACTGAAAGAATATATCAAACAGTGAACATTCAGGTAATCTGATAATGCACACAAACTTACGTACCTTGAAGACTATTAGGCAAGCATAGATCAAATCAATAGGAAGTAACCGCGATGGAAAAATCATTTGCATAAATATCTCAAGTTAGGATGTTGAAATTACCACTATGGCAACAACAACAAAAATAATAATAATAAAGAAGATAACATCACCAAATGAAGACCTTTGCTTTTAGGTTCCGGTACACAAATAGTAATGTATGGGGTTTGAAGAGTCAATTAGTTCCTTTTTCTTTGAATAAAACACAAGTAATTAGGTCTTTGTGACAAGCTGTTTGAGTTAATTGCAAAATGGCAACATTATTTCATTCACTGCATCGTTTTTAATGATCTTTTATAAGTAAACTCCTTTACCATGCTCTCCGACAAAAGCCCGTGTGAAAATTTTACCTCACTTTTTCTCAAGCCTTCATTATTTTCGTTTGATTCAGCAATCTCAAAATATAAGTTGACATCCTCAAATAAATCTAAAAGATCTTTGACTTAATTGCAAAGTTGGCCACACAAATATATTCGTTGTATCATTTCTATCGTCATGTATAAGTATCCTCATTTTGGCCCGGCTTCAAGTGGGGCCCCCTCTAGTGGATGGTGGTTTATGGTCCCCATGATTAGTCGAGGTTGGCCTGGGCACCTGGTTATCGGGGAAAAAAAAGGTATTCTCCTTTACCAAGTGCAAAGCCCTTTCAAAATTTCCACCTCACTTTTCAAGCCTTGATTTTTTTCTTTTGATTCATGCAATCTTGGAAATCTAAGTTGAGATAAACATCCATAGAAATAAGCTAGAAATAAAGCAAAAGAAACTATGAAAGCTGCAGAGTTATCTTTTTACATGATTACTTCCCACTTTTATTCTTGGAGTAGAGAAACAGCAAGACATAACTATAGCATGCCATCAATTTGAGAGCATGTCGTCTGGTTAACCAAGTCATATGAGGTGATACACAAAGGGAATCAAAGGAAAAGAAAGTGTTTCATATGAGGTGATACACAAAGGGAATCAAAGGAAAAGAAAGTGTTTCATATGAGGCGACACACAAAGGAAATTAAAGGAAGTGAAAGTGTTTCAACTTCCCCGTACGTAAATAAAAACAACTTTACAAGTTTATTAGCGCAATGACATGGTTTCACAGTTCTTATATTTTTGAGATGGTCGCATTCAGCACTAACTAAGGTACTACACACCAGGTCACTGGTTTTCGAAAGAAGAACCCGCATCATTCATCAAAGAATGGGACTAAAAATTACATATCACCTGCATAGACATGACTAGTTTCAGTGCATATCATTCAGCACTGCATATAAATTGGTAGAATCGTAACGAAACATAAAAGAGATCAAAATATGTGGAGATTGTCCTGTTTCAGATCTTCTGCAACAGTAGAAGCTCCATGGAAAAATAAAAGTAATTACAAACATTCCATCAGCTCTGTGTAAGCTGGCCATTCTACAAATTTAATCGAGTCCTTATGATGTGACATACTGACATGAAAAGGGAAAGAAAGAACAAGAAATGAACATCGATTTCTCTTTTGCTTGCTTCCCTATTCGACAGAGAACAACTTTTAGACTTGTTCGTCAATGGCATGGTTTGCGGTTTTTCTTTTCCAAATTTATGCCCAAATAACCATTACTTTTCCATTAATTTAGAAAAAGTACAGTGAAACCTTAGTTCGTGCAGTGCGCTGTGGATGACAGATTTTCTGGAAGAACCAATATCTTTCTTTAAAAAGATAAACAGAAACAAAATCACACACGCCAATCAGGAAAAAGACAAAATCACACATGCATCAACATGATCAAGATCCTCGTCCATTTTAAATCGAGCCATGATGACGTGACATGAAAAGGGAAAGAAAGAACAAGAAATGAACTCCAATTTATATTTCCCCTTCTTCCCATATTAAACAGAGAACAACTTTCCAGATTCGACAATGACGTGGTTTTGCGGGTTTTTTTAAATCCAAATAACCATCGCTTCTCTGCCATTTTCAAAATTGTTACCGTGGAACCTCAGTTTGTGCAAGTGCACTATAGATGACAATTTTCTGGAAGAGCCAACATCTTTGTTTCATAAAACAAATGGAACAAAAGTCACACACGTGCATCAACATGACCAAGATCATCATCTATGTTAAATTGAGCTGTGATGTCGTGTCATCAAAAGGGAAAGAAAGAAGAAATGAACAACAATTTATTATTTCCCCTTGTTTCCCCTGTTAAAATAGAAAACACCTTACCAGATTCGGAATTAAAAAAAAAACATAGTTTCGCGGGTTTTTTTTCAAAAGTTATATCCAAATAACCGTTGCTTCTTTGTCATTGAAAAAATGTTCCCCCCAAATCTTCGTCCATGTAACTGCACTGTGGATTACAGATTTACACAGAAACATCTTCCGCTTAAAAAAATATATAAATGGAAACAAAAGTAACAAGCATGCATAGACATGATCAAGATCATCAAATGCTAATCACTATAGCACAAAACAAGATGCTACCGAAATCATATCTACAAAATAGAAATAAGCACAATCGTCATTGGTTGATTTTACCGTTGTACAATTGTTCCTCAAGCACTGATGCTATGTACACGAGTGCAGAACTATCCCCATCTACCAGCAACACACGGAGGCCGCGAACAACCTCAGGGACTAGACAACTTTTTGAATTCCTGCTACACATTTTGGTAAAGATTACCTCTAATCCAGAGAAGAAGAAAGCTAGAAACAAGAATTAAAAACCCTAGATAAAGTGAAAAAGTCGTCAGGAAGGGATGTGCATCACTGTGTGTTAATGTGCTTGAAACTGTCATCCCAATGGGGAGAGATAAATAAACATGTCTACAGCATTTCGCCAACCTGCAATACAAAGGTGAAAGGTGGGGTACCCTTCTGGAGCCACTTATCTACAAACACATGGATAGGTCCACACTCGTCATGGAGTAATTATTCCGTAATCCGGGTCTGGACCACTCAAGAACAACACATTTATGTAGGGTCCATACACTTAATCGTGGACCCCGTGAGAATATGTGGTTGTAGAGTGGTCCGGAGCACCACATGGCGGTGCTCTCAGACTATTGAATAATTTCAATAGGTGATGAGAGGGAATCACCCATGGGAAGTGTAATCTGAAATCTTAACACATCTCACATGAACAAAGCCAAAAGGTCTGTTTTGGTGTTGACTGTTGCTTTAATTCTGACTGCTGATTGAATTTTGTTCTTTTTACAAGCCCACAGAAAAAACAGAAAAGAACAGGTAAGGCTGGTGTCCTCGGGATAAAGATGGTAAGGAAACCCTGAAAACAACCAATTTAACCTGTTACAAATGTAGTCCACAGTTTTATGCATACCATTCAAACCATTCAAGTTAACCCCATCATTTTTTGATAACTCGGGATGTCCGGGCCAACTTACGTGCATCTCAACTAGTTCCTAGGGGACCAATCTCGCCATCCACTACCGGGGGGCCATTTAAAGCCGAGGCAAATTCCCTTATAGAATGACCACACACGAGTTGATACAACTTAGGAGGTTTCAACCTAGAGACCTAGGTGGGAAGTCCCAGGTCTTGACCACCACGCCACCCCTTGGGGGTTAAATTAACCCATCATTAATGACATTTCTATCAGGTTTAAAGTGCATGGGAGTAGCTTAGTTAAATGTTTCTACCACATTATTCATTTCAGAAGTGAACAATAATTAACATAGTTTTAGGGACCACTTGAAAGAATAATTGGTAGAGAAATAACTAGGATTTATTGACCTTAAATCATCTCAGTTTTTATGAGTTTAACAACTAGAGTAGTATCTTGTATGGAATTGGTACCATTAATGACATTACTTGTATCATCATTGACTCATTGTTTCCTTTAATGTTCTCATAACAACTCTATAGGTAGCAAATATCCTTTCAAGGGAACTAGTTTGAGAATAGACGAGCCATAGATAAATTGGATCTCCAGATTCATATATGAAGTCTTTTCTTTCACCTAGAAGGTTTGTTACTTGAAATAAGAATTCTGCTGAAGGGCTTTACTTATGCTTCAATTGTGATATAAATGGACGAAATAAATGAGGAATGAATAAAAATGTTGTACTAAAAGATATAGCTGAACCCTCTTTCTTCATCAGTTTTACTTCTGTTAATCTGTCACTTCAAAGATCCGCCTATCAGGGATGTATGGGGTTAAACTTGCCTTTGCAACGTTAAACACACATGATGTCTATCACAAAACTCACATTTTGTCTCAGGCGCAATACCGCTTTGTAAAACCATAAACATACACGAAAAGCACACATAATACCTAGTTTCGATTACCTTAACGAGGAATATATCATGAGATTTTGTTTCTTCCATATAGCTTTGTCAATAGATCATCCGCCTTCGGAGGCCTGACGCAGACCGAGTTCAGAAGTGCACAACAGCCATGCTGAAGATGACTGGAATTTCCTTTTACAGAAACTTTTTCCAGCAGCTGCTTTTCAACTCTTCTTATGATCTTATCACATTGAAGTTGGATAAATTCTCCGAGACGCCACAGGTTTGTTGATAAAGAACTCCCGGAAAAATGAGAAACTAGCTCCTACTCTGGAAAGCATCCTGAACTGCCAAACGTTTACTTAGCGACTCTTATATGTTACTCCATCCGTCCCAAAATGGATGACATTTTAGGGATTCTAAAAGTTTTAGGGGACACAATCATTACTCAAATTAATTTACTCCCTCTGTCCCCATTTGTTGGTCCTTTCGGCCACTCTTTGTTGTCCCAATAAGATTATCTCAATTCAAAAGTAATGGGCAAAAGTTGATGAGTTCACTCTTTTACCCTACAATTAAATTAATTACTAGCAACAAAAAAAAGTAATGATGATGTTCATAAAAGAGTTGAAGGGTAAAAAGAGAAAATCAAGTATGACAAGTGCAATGATGTTGTTTCCTTATAAAGTTGGAATCCCCATATTTACCCAAAAAAACAATTGGAATCCCCAGAAGGGGCCACCAACAAATGGGAAAGTAGGGATTATAACTTTCGGGAAAAAAAAAAAACCCTCGTCTAAGAGCAAAGGTGGAAAATCAATGGTTTTGTCCCTTTTGCTTTTCAAAATGAACAAAAAAATTGGGACTAATAAAAAGCGTCCAAATGGTTATCCACTTCGGGAGGGAAGGTGTAAATAACATTGCAAACAAAACCTCAAGGATTCCTGGCGGTCAAGTCCTGGGACTTAGGGTTTGCTCCCCCGTAAGGTCTTAGGTTCAAAACCTCCCAGGTGCTATCAATCTTATGGAGCCGGTCCATACGAGACTTTCTCCCAACTCTAAATGGGCTTCCTGCTAGTGGATGGCGGCATTGGTCTCCCGAGGATTAATCGAGGTGCGCATAGACTGGGCAAACACCAGTGTTAACAAAAAAACAATCCCTAAACAAGACCATGATATCAAATGAAAAACTTGCCATCGAAAGTTAACTTCAGAGAGGTATTGCCAACATTCCTTCATTTCCATCCCAGAGCATTTCGAATTTCCCATTTATCTAAAATAACATTGTTGGTTCATTCTTCATTGAATAATTACAGATGATCTTAGTCATAATGGAATTTCTATTCTATTAACTCAAATCACATGAAATTTTTCCCAACTCCCTATATGTGCAGGATATACAAGGAGTTGGAAAGCAAAAAGAAATATGTTGGATTAAATACTAAATAGGTAGAGATAATCTCCTACTGAATACAATCATTGGCCATCATACTTACCTCGTGTATAGTTTCTACAAATCTACAAAAGAAGTTGCCACTACATTCCCATGTCAAGGAAAAGACATCTACATAAATAACGAAATCATGCTCACCTTGTGCTTTCTTGACACTACTATTACTTGTTCTTGTTTACAATATTATATGTATTCACAAAGTATTCATCTAAAGACAATCTTGCTAAAAGGAACAATTAGAAAGGCACTAGTACTTTGGTTGGAATTAGAGGACCCCCAAAATATCAAGTACTATAAGCAAAATATTTGATTCCAATAGAGTAAGAAATTAGAAAATGAAACTAATTCAATGTATCAGAAGAATATAATGTTATTTTCTTCCCCCAAAACATTTGGAACTATTTCCAAGAGAATAGAAATTGTTTTCCTTATTTTTATTTGTAATGTAAGAAACTGCCAACTTTTTTTGAAATCACTCTCATGGCATGAAAAACGGTTCCTCAATTTGAAAAGAAACTGAAGAAAAAAACGTCATTTAAATTTGTATTTAACTAAGTTCCATAATTTATCAGATCTTCCCGAACTTTTGAATATTACATCTGATCCTTTCGTCACTAATTGCAGAACGAATAGTAGGGCCATTTTACAAATTCCAAAACAACAGACTAAAGTTCAAATTGACCCATAATCTTTTACAAGATTACCTTTTCAGGTTAATGTGAATGCAACGACTACAATGAAAACAGAACCTCTAGTAATGTGAACTCATTAACTAAGATAAATGCAATATTTTAAAAAGTTTGCAGTATTCGAATTGGGTGCAAACTGATTAGATCCTTAGAAAGTAGGTTTCAAATGAGTATGAATTAACATAACGGGATGGAGATAGAAAGATAAATAAATACAGTATAACGTTAACAATAAAACGAGTGCAGTTATTTTTTCTCCATAATAACTTATCTAGCCTTTCCTTTATGAACAAATTCTAGAGAGCATCAAGAAACAAGAAACAACTTGACTTTTACTAGCCTAAATCTCTTGGGAATGGAATTTTTAAGCCAAGAACACCCATATTATATCTCATAGTGCAGCCCTAATCCACCCACTTCAAAATTTCAAATTTTTTACTTTCTCAGAGTGCACCCTCTAATCGACAAACTACCCATCTTTAACCTCCCTAATTCCACCCCCCAACCCACAGTCGCCTATTACCCCATCCCTTGCCAATCTCTGGCTTTTCCCCCACCCCTTTCTTGAAATCACCTACCCTCCACATCATTAACACCGCCACCCCTCTCCACCCAACCCCATCCTAACATGGTTACCACCTCCCTAATAAACCCATAGCAAGGTGGTGTAGCCATAATTGTACCCACCTCAATCAATGGGGATATGGGCGGGTAGGACTGGAGACAGGTTTACCTTTGGCAATATCAATTCTAATATATAGAGGGAGAGCAGCAGTTTGGTGTCTTCCATTTTTGAAGCACTGCTACAAAAGTGATTTTCATAATTGCCCCTCTAAAAATTAAGTATTTATGACTATTTTTAACTTGCCATTAAATAATTGTTATGGGCAAAATAGTAATCAATTTAAAACCACTTACCATAACCACCACCCCACTATGCTCACTCATCCTAAAGATGTGCACACACAATATGTGCCCACCTTCTCTTATGCATAAAGTGGCTGCTCACAGAAAGTTTTACCATTGAAATAGTAGCCCTTATACATCCAAAAATTGAGGAAGCAAAGAAACATCATGCCATGGAACCATATCCCCAAATCAAAGTCGATAGACATCTGCCAAGGCAGGCCTAAAGAATCATTCAATTTATGTGCCCCCTACTTCAGTTATTCTTTAAGAAAGACGATAAATAATGACATTTATATTTTAAGGACATGATTTTTTAGGCAGTGAATAGAATGCCATAACCACGTGTCACTTTAGGATGGCACCTTGGTGATCCAGCATCACAGCGAAGGAGAAACAACATATCGGTCTAGTTTTATGAATAGGCTAGATATCATTCTAACATTTGTGCTCAGCTAGATCTCGTCCAAGTTTACGGGCTCTTGAATTCACAAGAAAAGCATAAACACCTAGAAGACAAGGAAAAGAGTAAGCTCAATTAAAAAATAATTTCCTCTTATGCTTACAATCCTATCTGTGATAGTAAAATGTCCTACTATGACTTGGACACAATAACAAACGATACAAAGAAAATTACCAAAACTAAAATCCTAATTCTTGTAGACAAAGAATCCTAATTAAATAGGAAAACAAAATCAACTCGAATAAAGAAATGCAATATTTCTTAGCTAACAAAAACTTTCCAAGCCAAATTTAAAACTAGAATAATAAGAATATAAAATCTTCCAAATCTTGTCGTGCATCATTTCCGTCTTGCTTTAAAAACAAAACTCGTCCTTGAGTTTCCGTTCGAGTAAAATATCTCGGTACACTTGCACTTGTCTGCATCAACTTTATATCTCAAATTAATTTTCTCGAACGAGAACTTTACGAATGAGCTCCACTTAGCCTCTCCTCCAAAAGTATAGTCCCATCTTCTGATTTTTAGCAAGCCGACCATGAACATGATAATATAGAGCATGGAATATTTCAACCTCTTGTTTCTCTCCCATAATTTGTTCACTCAAAATTTGTCTTGCCAAGATCCTTTTTAAATGTGCTTCAATTGATTAACAAGATCTGTGGAGGCTTCGGTTATGGCTTCGGTAACCTGGCCAGACCATCGTCAACCGAGGCCTCATATTGATACGGTCTGCGGGACTGTACAGACGGGCCATAGCGTATATCCTTCTATCTCCTCCTTCGGTGTCGAGTCTCCTGTTAATGCTTCGGGGTATCACCGAAGCAAGCATTTCGTTAAGGTCTCTGGAGAGAATGTAGCATACCAAGAGGGGACCAGGAGCGATACGTGGCAGATAGGATCACCTAGGCCAGGTTTGGCCATGTGCTTCGTAACCGCCTTATCCGGTCCGTCATTTGTGATGTCATCCGAGGCAGTTACCCGAGCGTATCCTTCACGCGCTAGCTTGGAGCCCAAGTAAACCTAGGTCTATAAATACGAAGGGACTCTAACCTAAAGAGGTATGCCATCTTTCCCTAACCCTAGATCTATATCCTCCTCTGAGATCTAACTTGATCGTCGGAGGGTCACTGGGCTATTCTAGCCCTAGTGACTTGTTGCAGGTTCAGAGGCAGGTGAACGGAGCAACAGAAGAGGAATACTAACTCAGGTCAAGGTCCCTCCAAATCGAACCCCTACAATTGGTGACTCCGTTGGGGACCTAGCCACCCTTTCAACTTTCACCTCTTCCCCTTTCTCTGCTCCATTCAGCGTTCCTGAATCGAACATGGTCGACATCGACGACACGCATCACGGTGGTACCGCCCACGGGCTCGGTTCCCTCGTGGACCACAGCCTAGCTTCCGGCGGAGCAACCGCCTTTGGAAAGACCCATGTATCCGTCGGAGTTGGCGCCAGAGCGTCAATCCCAGACCCAGGCCCATCCTCCGAGCTCCACTCCTACATCCGCCATCTTGAGCGAAAAATCGACGACCTCACGACGGTGATGGACCGCGACAGACACGTCCGAGACGAGTTGGCGGAGATCAAGCACCTCCTCCAAATCTCCCCGTCTCATTCCTCTGGGAGTCGCGGCGGAAGAAAGGACCGTCACACCTCCTTTCGCAATCACGAAGGCGGTCGCCTGCTAGGGCACAGACCCCGCCCCTCAATCAAGGATCGTCTCGAGTCACCAAGAGCGGCGGACACTCGAGCCCCAAAAGACACATTGCACAGAGACCGTTCCCGCTCCCCTGTGCAACTTCGAAGGAGACCATCGGCCTTTGAGAGGCTCGGTGGCGGGAGCGTCTCTGCCTCCTCCACCCACTCGGTCCTAGTGGGCAGAATAGGCCGGGAATCTACCCCTAGCCTCACAGGGGCAGCCAGGGGAGATGACGGCCTTGTAGAGATCCAGACCAGAGGATACCGCGAGCGCCTGAAGGGCTCCGGAGCCAGAAGTCCCATCGTTTCGCACCCCGGCAGCGCACACAGCAGGAGCCCGATCACCGAGCGCCTCGAGCCTTCCGCTCGGGACAGCTACCACCATCACCGCCAAGAGCGCTTTCCCAGGAAATCGGTTAGTGTTGATCCAAAGAAAAAGGAATATGAACGATTGGACAAACTTGTCCCCAAGAAGCGTACAGCGACCGAGCGTCCAGACGGTCTCGACCGTTCGATCCGACCTCATCGCGACGCACAGCTTACACGACTCACGACCTCCCCCTTTACGAGAGAGATCGACTCGGTTACACCCCCCCCTCAAGGGATTCACCCAACCCAAGTTTGCCAAATACGACGGCAAGACCGAGGCGTACACTCATCTGGTTCAATATAAAACTGTCATGTCTCTATTTCTTCGGAATGAACCCGCGGACGACGCCTTCTTGTGCAAAGTGTTTTCTGCAAGCCTCGGCAACCTGGGCCTCACCTAGTTCAATCAACTCCCGGCTCGGTCAATTTCTTCATTCGATTCCCTCTGCGATGCCTTCATGGCCCAATTCGTAACCAGCAACAAGCACGAGAAGGAGATCAATTCCCTCTTAGCCCTCCGCAAGAGGAACGACGAAACGCTCCGGCAGTACGCCGACCGTTACTGGGAACTATTCAATGAGATAGAGGGTTGCGACGGCGTCATCTCTGCCCGAGGATTCAAGCTCGGTCTCACCTCCCAGGACGAGCAAGTCTACGACGACCTCGCTCGCCATAAGCCAAACTCAATGAAGGACCTTATGGCTCGAATTGAGGGCTGGTGTCAGCTCATCGAATCCAAGGCAGAGAGAGGCATTGGGAAGCCTACGAGTTCTAAGACATTAAACACTTCGGTATCCACACCGGTCCCCGCACCTGTCTCAACGCCAAAAAAACAGGTCAACACCATTAAGCAATCGCCGAGGAGGGGACCGAAGCCAAGCGATTTCAACGCTGAGAAAACCGTCTTCACCATTCCCATCTACCGGATCATCGATCAAGTGAAGGACCAACCCTTTTTCTCCTTCCCAAATCAAAAGCTAGGAACCGAAAATGGGAAAATCAAGAATCCCATCGTCCGATGCAGTTACCACAACGAACAAGGTCACTTCACCACAGCATGCAAGCCCTTCAAGGCCTACTTGGAACAGCTTGTCACGGGTGGCCACCTCGGCAACTTCATCGATCACGAGAAGACGACGGCCCGGGCTCAGCGGACCGAAACAAACACCGAGGAAGAGGTCCAGACAATCCACGTCATACACGGTCTCCTAAACCCCGAAGCCGCTCGCATCATCTGGGCCGATCTAAACGAAGCCTCTTCTTCCAAACAGGTCATGTTGGTCGGTCCCGAACCGAAGCGCCCCAGAACCGATGACGGTTCCAAATGGACGATAACATTCACCGAGAAAGATCTCGACCGCATCCAGCTTCCCCACAATGACGCCCTCGTGGTCACACTACGCATCGGAACTTTCAACGTCCGTCGCGTCCTCGTAGACCAGGGCAGCTCGGCCGAAGTCATGTACTACTCTCTGTTCAAGGATCTGAAGATTCCCGACACCGACCTCCGTCCCTCTGAAGTTCCTCTTATCGGCTTCAACGGAGCTCTTGTCTGGCCCATCGGTATGATCACTCTTCCTGTCCGTGCCGGCTTAGTGACTCTCGAAATGGAGTTTGTGGTAGTTGACGTCCCAAGCCCTTACAACGCAATTGTCGGACGCACCTGGTTGCATAGGCTTAAAGCGATTGCCTCCACCTATCACCAAGTGGTCCATTTCATTGGCACTCACGGGCGCCTGGAAGACTTGTACGGAGATCAAGCTGCGGCCAAGAAGTGCTACATCAACGCTGTCCGAAGTAACAAGCAGACCTCCCGGGTTAATCTCATTGAAGTCCCCGAGACCCCAGTTTTGGAAGACGTCGGTAGATCCCCCGACGACAAAACCATAGAGGACGTGGCCACCATCCCAATAACTGAAGACGGTTCCTGCTCCTTCCTTGTCAGTTCCTCACTTAGTGATACTGATCGGAATGACACAGTAGCCTTTCTCAACCGGAACATTGAAGTATTCGCTTGGACCCCATATGAGATGCCCGGGGTCGACCCCTCCTTCATTTGCCACGAACTCAACATTGACCGAGCCAAACGTCCGGTCTTGCAAAAGGCACGACGGTCCTCTCCTCTTCATTCCGAGGCCGTTATTGAGGAAGTCAACCGACTCCTAAACGCAGGGGCAATCAGAGAAGTCCAGTATCCCAAGTGGTTGACCAACACCATTGTAGTCAAGAAAAAGAATGGCAAATGGCGGGTATGCGTCGATTACTCAAACCTCAACGACGCCTGCCCAAAGGATTTCTTTCCCCTTACCCGTATTGACCAGCTCGTCGACGCCACTTCCGGGCACGAGCGACTCAGCTTCTTGGATGCCTACCGGGGCTATCACCAGATTGCCATGAGCGAAGGCGACGTCGAGAACACGGCCTTCATCACCCCCCATGGCATCTTCGGGTACCTTGTTATGCCCTTCGGTTTAAAAAATGCCGGGGCCACCTTTCAGCGAATGATAACCAAGATGTTCGAACGGTTGCTAGGCGACAATATGCTGGCTTACACCGACGACATGGTGGTCAAAAGTTTGCGCGCCGACGATCATCTGACTCACCTCGCCGAAGTCTTTGAGATACTCAAGAACCACAAGCTCTACCTCAATGCCGAGAAGTGCGTCTTTGGTGTCAGCTCCGGCAAATTTCTTGGACACCTCGTCTCCCGACACGGTATTGAGGCCGATCCTTCCCAGATTCGCGCTATTAATCAACTCTCGGCTCCCCACAACAAGCGTGATGTTCAGCGTTTGACCGGCATGGCCGCAGCCCTGAATCGGTTTATAAGCCGTTCTTCGGATAAATGCCAGCCATTCTTCGCACTTTTAAAAGGCAGCCGACGGAGCTTCAATTGGACAGAAGACTGCGACCGAGCCCTCCAACGACTAAAGGAGTATATTTCTAGGGCTCCACTCCTCGTCACCCCTCGGGACCAGGAAGACTTGTTCCTCTACCTAGCTGTCTCTCCACACGCTGTAAGCTCGGTACTCGTCCGCCAGGAGGATCGGGAACACCAGCCAATCTATTACTCCAGTAAAACACTGACTCCCGCCGAGACGCGTTATCTACCACTAGAAAAGCTCGTTCTTGCTCTCATCTCAGCCTCCAGGAAGCTCGCTCCTTACTTCCAATCACACCGCATCATCGTCCTTACCGAATATCCTTTCAAGTCCCTCCTCCGGAAGGCAGATCTCTCCAACCGAATCTCACAATGGGCCGTTGAGCTTGCCAAATTTGAAATCCACTTTTAGCCTCGGACAGCAATAAAAGCTCAGGTGCTGGCCGACTTCATCGCCGAGCTTACGCCGCCCACTACACTCGCTTCGGCTCCCACCCCGAGCACCGAGGCATTGCTCCAGGCCAACCCTAGCACAGCATGGCAGCTTTTTCACCAAGATGTTTGGAAAATGTACGTCGATGGCGCCTCCAATAGCCGAGGCGTAGGTGCAGGCATCGTTCTCCTCTCACCCTCCGGTGTCTTGCACGAAAGCTCACTCTCCATCAACTTCCCAGCCTCTAACAACGAGGCCGAATATGAAGCATTGATCTCCGGACTCAAAACTGCCGACGCCATTGGCATCGAAGAACTCGTGGTTTACGGCGATTCCCAATTGGTGGTTAACCAACTCTCCGAGGAATATGAAGCTCGGGATGATCGCATGCGTACCTACCTCAGCGCCGCAGTCCAGCTCATTCAACGCTTTAAAGCAATCAGAGTCGAGCACATCTCTAGGGAACAAAACGCCCACGCCCACGCCTTTGCAGGGCTCGCTTCGGCATTCTCATATACTGGACACCGTTCCATTTCCTTCAATTCTATTGATAAGCCCAGTTTTGAGCTCGAAGATCTACAAAAGGAAGTACTCAACATAGAGCTTGGCCCGAGCTGGATGGACGAAATTGTCCTTTACCTGAGGGATGACTCCCTTCCCGCTGACAAAAAGGAGGCTCACCGATTCCGTAACAAAGCCGCTCTCTTCTGGCTCAATCCCAACGGCAAGCTTTACCGAAGATCATTTACCGGGCCATACTTATTGGTTGCGCACCCACATCAAGTTCCGGGCATCATCGAAGAGCTTCATGCCGGCGACAGCGGTTGTCACTCCGGTGGACGGTCACTCGCCCACCGAGCCATCACTCAGGGGTATTGGTAGCCGACAATGAAGAAGGATTCTGAAGAGTTCGTCAAGGGTTGCAAGAGGTGTCAGATGTTCGCTCCCATTATCCATCAGCCGGCCCGGGACCTTAGCCCTCTCACCAGCCCCTGGCCCTTCTCCCAATGGGGCATGGATATCGTTGGAAAGCTCCCAGTCGCTCCGGATGGATTCAAGTTCCTCTTAACCGCAACCGATTATTTCTCGAAATGGGTCGAGGCCGAGCCCCTGGTCACCATTGAAGAAACAGACGTCATCCGCTTCGTATGGCGAAACATCATCTCTCGCTTCGGTGTGCCGTTCGCCATAATTACAGACAATGGAAAGCAGTTTACAGGGCATAAGTACCGGGCCCTACTTGACGAATACGGTATCAAATGGGACACATCCACTCCGGCTTACCCCCAGGGTAACGGACAGGCCGAGGCTGCAAATAAGGCAATTTCATCTGGACTTAAGCGACGACTCGAGTCATGACGGGAAAAGTGGGCCGAAGAGCTACCCAGCGTACTCTGGGGCTACCATACTACGCCTCGGTGATCCACTGGTCGCACTCCCTTCTCATTGGCATTTGGAATGGAGGCGGTCATCCCTCTCCGGGTCGGACTCCAGACAATGCCTACAGAAAACTTTGATGAGTCGGTCGATAACAACAGCATTGCTTCGGACCTCGACTTAGCCGAAGAGGAACGCAAGGATCAAGCTCGCGTCATACCAACAGGAGGTTGCAAAAGGTTACAACCGAAGCGTCCGCCTTAGGTCATTCAGGCCTGACGATCTCGTATGGAAAAAAGTAGTGGAGAAATCCAAAAAGCGAAAGCTAATGCCCAATTGGGAGGGCCCCTACCGAGTTCTCAAGCACCTCGGATCAGGATACTACAAATTGGAGAAGTTGGATGGTTTCCCCATTGCTAAAACATGGAATGCAAACAACTTGAAGAAGTTCTACGGATAGTGCTCGGTTACCAAAGCCCGCTTAGTCTTTATTATGTTGCATTTTCTTTTAAAGTTTTGAAGGCAATTTGCTTATGTATTGACAGCACTGCAACGAGTTTGAATGAGAATTCTCTCTTTGGCACTATTCGTACACTTTGACTGTTTAAACTACTTATACTCGGTCCGTTCTTGCCCGGACCGTTTTATACCGACTTCAGGGATATTGTTCTTCCATAGGTGATACCCTCGGACAAAATTCCCACCAAGTCGCCCAGGCCTCTTCGGTCGTCTGGATTTCTGGTCGCTCGCTTTAAGGATACTCGGTCTCCTCCCGAGCCCCTTATACCGACCCACCAAAAGGTTCCCACTGCTCGGACTCGCTGCGTCCCGAACCTATGGCAGAAGCCATATCCCTTCGTGACTCCGGCCTACATCCCTAAGCAGTAATACCATCTCGCGTTTGCTTGCTAGACTTATTTCCATTCAACAAACGGGCGTGCAAACCCAAAATTCATTAAATAACTGGTTCTGATTCGGTCCCTACCGACCCTCCTCGAAACAGGGGCTTTGGATCAAATCACTTTTTCTTGATTAAACATCTTTGACGATTGGCAAAACTCTTCGGTTAACGCTTCGGTCAAACTTGTTTCTACAAACTTTTCAAGTCTCACCGAAACAGGGGCATCATAACCCAAGGAGCAAACCAATCATACAAGCATTTCAAAGATAACATTCAAGAAAAGAAAGCATTCATCCACAAAGCATTATGGGTTTCAGCAACAATCCATAAACAAAAAGTTACTGCTTCGATATCAAACATCTACAAACCCTGGAACAGCAAACTCCAAATGTCCGGAGCCGTCCAGTCAAAGTTACAGAATCTAAAGATGAAATCTCAAAAATAAAAGGAAAGGAAGACACCATCCTAAGAACGAGCTAGGTGGTTGAGCTGGTCCTCGGGCGCAGGTGCATTTGGATCGGCCTGGTTCCCGAGGCCCTGGTCCTCGGACGCAGGCTCCACCACCTCCTCCTCTTCCTCAGGAAGGACAAGCTCTTCGGGAGGCGCCTCGGGAAGCATTTGGAGATCAGAGTCTTCAGGGAGGTTGAGCCTCCTCACCAAGGCTTCATGGCCATACCGAAGGCCGTCCAAGAAACGGTCCCGATGCAGTTCAGCCTCAATCTCCCGAACCTACTTTTTATACTCTACTCCGGCTGCGTCCCAACCTTCATCGTAGCCTCCCTTCCTCACGAAATCAACCTCCGTGGCCCGGGTGACTCGCAATGTGTTGGCATCCTCCTCGGTCTTGGCGGCTCTGGTCTCTGCCTCCACCCTCTCCCCGTCGCACCTTTAGAAGTCCGCCAGGTAGAGCTCGCAAGTCTCCCGAGCCAATTTGAGGTCTTCCTCCTTCCGAGCCAACTCCCAAGCAAGCTTCTCGGTCTTTTCTTCCTGCACCTTGCACCGGTCATTGATAGCCAATGCCCGAGCTCCCGCCTGCAAACAAATAACAAAGGAAATTCACCAAGTGCAAACATTCAGATTGAAAAGAACGGGACGCAAACCATTAACTTACATTGAAAAGGGCCTGAGCTATCTCGGCCGTGACGTCCTCGGTCAGTCCAGTGACAGCCCAGGCATCCCTCGGAAGAATGCTTCCTCGGAGCATCCCGAAGGCCACTCCGAGGTTTTTGACACTGTCGACGTGGTGGATCTGGCGGCCGGCAAAGTGACGGAACTCCGGAGCCCAGGGGAGTTCCCTCGGATTGACCCAGGAGCCCTCCTCCGCTCCACCGGTCCCCCCTTCGAGCTCTTCCTGTTCCTCCTCGATCAGGATCGTCTCCTGATCCCTCCCTTCTTCGTCTCCCCCCTCGCGCCGAGTCCTCCTCTCGGGGGGCTCCTGTGGTGAAACAGGAGTCGCCCTCGAAGTCCCGGTGCCAGGAGTACCGGGGACTGTTCCCCTGCCCCGACCAGCCGGCCTCCGGCGCCTGAGATTCAACACCTCGCGAGTTCCAGGGCCCGCCATTTCCTCGCTCAAACCGGTCCTCTCCGGCGTCTCGCAATCAACCTCCTCGCGAATGACTCCCCGAGGCGCGGATGTGCTTCCCTCGGCTTCGTTCTCTCCGCCTGCCCTCCTATCCCCCCTTCCTGCACCTCTTCCGGCTCTCCCTCCTCGGCCTCATCCTCGGCCTGCCCTTGGAACCCCCTGCTGCCTCGGTTTCTTCTTCAAAAAGCCCGTGTAAGTTGGGATATACCCGAGCAGCTTTGGTGCGTACCGGCTTGTTATGGGAATGGCGTAGGCCGCTGTAATCCGGGCCCGGTCAGCTCTTTCCCGAAGCCCTTGAACGATTCCCTCAGCTGCAAGACAACCAAAACAAGGAATCAGTATAAGTATGCTGGGTATAACAAAAACATACAAAGCATCTACTGAAGATAAATTTCTACCAACCAGAAGCCCCGGTCCCAAACTGCACTCGGGTAATGGTATCTGCATTCTCCCCGGGCCCGAACATAAAATTGCCGATCACCGAGAGGTAAATGTTTGCCCACTCCTCGGAGTTGGGGAGACGGTCGACAAGGAACGTGTCATACCCCGTCCTGCACGAGAGGTAGTATCGGTTGCTCTCTCGGTTGACTCCTACGAGGTATACTCCGAAGAGTTCCTCGACCCCAAAGGTCAAGTTGAATTGCCTCCTCAGCTCAATAACGCTTGTGATGATTCGGTAGGAGTTTACTGTGAGCTGGGAGGAGGTAAGAGAAAGGGTCCGGAGAACTCGTCGAACAAACTGATGAAGGGGGAATCTGATCCCTCCCTCAGTAACTGCCATCAAGGGAAAAATCAATTCCCCTGGTCGGTGAGGAAGGGTCTTGGGGTTGTTGTCAGGAAGCAGCCGGACCTCTACATCCGGAGGGATGCTGTAAACCCTCCTGAACTAGGCGTAGGCAGCCGGGGTCCCATTAAAATATTGGTTCAGATAGGGACACGGTCTCATCGGCCTCCTTCGTCCCCAAACCTCCTCGGGGGCATCGGCGAATGGGCCCGGTCCGTGGCTCGAAGTACTAGGGATTTCCATCTCCCAAGGAGCGAAGGCTGTGACGGGGCGTGAAGCTCTAAGAGGGTCCGAAGGCTCGATGACGTCCAATGGGATTCGGTAAACGGCTCGGGCACGACACTCCTCAAAGATTTCCTCAAGGTCGGCAGAAGAGGAGCTACTGGTACTGTCCGAGGAGACTTCAACAACCATTCGCCCCTACCTAGCAACAAAAAAAGATGTGCAAAAACTCGTTAGCTATATGCTCAGGGAGAAGCAACATGACCTAGCAAATAGGAACGAAATGGTCAACGCTCCTCGGTATATTTCTGGGAACCTTTCCCCGAGAAAGGTCTCCGAGGCCAGTGGTTGTTTCTATGGTCTCGGGTTGAAGATTGGCCTCGGGAAGAATGTGGCCCTCGGGTTGAATTTAGACCTCGGAAAAACTAAGAACATAGCGCTGGAAACGCCCAGCGCCGCCGTAGGACGAACAGCGGCGAACGGCGATACAACCACAACGCAAAGGGAATGCAGATTAAAGGGGAGAAAACTTGAAGAGAATGATCAAAACATGAAAACCAGCAACTGAAGATCGTCATACCTGAGTTTCGTGTCGAGATCCGCGTTCAAAACACTCAAAATCTCAATTGAAAGTTGGAAACAGACGGCGGCGGCAGTTCGACTTCAGAAGCGGAGGAAAAGTGACCGTCTCACCTCTGTCTCTCCTATTTATAATGGGAGAGATGGAGGGCTGCGCGGGAAACGAGGCGTCGTGCACCGAGCCGTCAGATCGTCGACACGTGTTATCATCGGACGGCCAGTATCAAGGGCTCTGCACCGAGGACAAGCGCCGGATATTTAGACCATAGGCGTAATGACGCGTGTCGTCGAAGCGACGTTTCGTACCAATCAACTGACATGGCACGTGCCAAGACAGCCTTTTTATTCTGAGACTTCGGCAACTGCTGACACGTGGCTCTCATCACTGACGCAAGTCGAGCGGAATCTGCCAAGGCAAGCTCACTCTCCGGTAGTTCTCTAAAAAAGATCAAGGCCTGATATTTCATACGATGGGGTCAAGACCCTGAAGCAGAGGTGCAAAGCTCCAGGGGCTTGAGGGGCTATTGTGGAGGCTTCGGTTATGGCTTCGGTAACCTGGCCAGACCATCGTCAACCGAGGCCTCATATTGATACGGTCTGCGGGACTGTACAGACAGGCCATAGCGTATATCCTTCTATCTCCTCCTTCGGTGTCGAGTCTCCTGTTAATGCTTCGGGGTATCACCGAAGCAAGCATTCCGTTAAGGTCTCTGGAGAGAATGTAGCATACCAAGAGGGAACCAGGAGCGATACGTGGCAGATAGGATCACCTAGGCCAAGTTTGGCCATGTGCTTCGTAACCGCCTTATCCGGTCCGTCATCTGTGATGTCATCCGAGGCGGTTACCCGAGCGTATCCTTCACGCGCTAGCTTGGAGCCCAAGTAAACCTAGGTCTATAAATACGAAGGGACTCTAATCTAAAGAGGTATGCCATCTTTCCCTAACCCTAGATCTATATCCTCCTCTGAGATCTAACTTGATCGTCGGAGGGTCACTGGGCTATTCTAGCCCTAGTGACTTATTGCAGGTTCAGAGGCAGGTGAACGGAGCAACAGAAGAGGAACACTAACTCAGGTCAAGGTCCCTCCAAATCGAACCCCTACAAGATCTTATAATGGATATTACAAATCCAATCAAATTGTTGCACGGTTGCATTCTCAGAAAATCAACAAAGTAAACTTTAGGCTTGAAACATTAATGATAGGACTTTGGTACCATCTTTAACATTGGTTGACAGTGACACATTAATTATCGGCCAAATTTAAAGGAATGGGGGCTATTCTAGCCCTAGTGACTTGTTGCAGGTTCAGAGGCAGGTGAACGGAGCAACAGAAGAGGAATACTAACTCAGGTCAAGGTCCCTCCAAATCGAACCCCTACAAGATCTAATAATGGATATTACAAATCCAATCAAATTGTTGCACGGTTGCATTCTCAGAAAATCAACAAAGTAAACTTTAGGCTTGAAACATTAATGATAGGACTTTGGTACCATCTTTAACATTGGTTGACAGTGACACATTAATTATCGGCCAAATTTAAAGGAATGGCTTGATAATATGGCAATCACATGAGATGGCAGCATTGAAACCTTGAACAAAAGGAGCATGAGCTGTGTTGAACCTTCAATGATGGGGTGCATCCATGCCCTGGATGAATGCTTCAAATAGATTTTCTGTGAGTACTCTTAAGTTAATGTTTTCAACCCCAATTATCTTCACATGTGTTGTTGGCCCGACTCTCCTCATCAATGCAGCCAGTTGTATGAACCACCTCCAATGGAAAATTATTTTTGTCCTCACCAACTTGATTGCCAGCATCAGTATCAATTTTCTGCTTCTCAACAAAATTCATATCAATATTCCGATCCGATCATCAAAATCGATTATGACTTCTTCAACCCTTTTTCTAACGACATCTTTGGCAAGAGTGGTTGTATTTTGTTGCTTTGGTCCATATTACTATTTCTTTAACAATTGCTCATAATTCTCTGGCAAAAATCTCTCCATCATAAATATTCTGATCCTTGACCATTGCATGAGTACGACGCTAGTCGTATTGATCTCTTGAAGCTTGAAAAAGTAGCCACCAACGTACTACAGGACCTATAAGCTTTAACAAAATATACCCAACTTTTCTTTGGCAAGAATTTTCATACATTCAGAAAAAAAATCCTCCATGTCAAGTATCTAATCTACAATATCCTCAAAATATTCACTACCACTATATTTAGGCGATACCTAAAATCTAGATCAGAGTGAAAATTTGCAATGATGATTTGAACTGCTTCATGGTTACAAACTCCCCTCTGATTGGCCCGCGAGGTTTTGTAGCCTAGGATTATTATCAATTGAACCACAATCTTAGAGCATCCGTAGCTGAATAATCAAAACCAAAAGGTTGCTAAAGTTAGCAACTTTTGTTCAAAAAAGAGCTCACATTGAAATAACCAAACTTAGCAACCTCTTAACAACTCATCAAATTTTGGCCATTGGATAATCAAAACTAGCAACCTTTTGTCAATAACCAAATTTATTGGACCCCAAATCTTCTCAATCAAGTACAATCATCACTGGTAATTGAAACTCACTCTCCATAAAGTAAATATTTTATTGGTAGGTGAAACTCACTCTCCACTTTGGCAAGTGGTTGTACATTTAACAATGTGGATCACTTTATGGATTTTAACAAATGCTCTTCACTTTCACTTATTTTACTACAATGTCCTTCAATGTAGAACATTAGATTGAGAAGAAAAAATTTGACCTTTAATTTGAATTTTCCCAACTCATTTTGATTATGGGAAAAAAAGAACCATGTGGGACTTGACATTGCTAACTTTAGCAATCCCCTTAAATGGATAACCAAAAGCTGATGTGGCAACTTTTAGTTATCTAATTTTGGTTAGGCCACTACGGATGCTCTTAGACTAGGTAGTTTGCGATGCGCCTAAGGCGATTCCCTAAGCCCCCTGGGTTATTGGCCACCCTTGGGTAGCATCCCTGTTGGACACAAGGCACATCATGCTCACCTGCTGATGGTCTATTGGCACATCATCTTTGTCAATTGTTGTTGTTGTCTCTTGAATGCACCCAACAGGGTCAAGCCCATCATCACTGTTGTTAGGGTTCACTTCATTAACTTCTTTGGTGGCCATTGAGACAAGGGAGCACCACGCTCCGATACAACTTGACACAGTGTTGTAACTGAAGAGAAACTAGATATCATTCTGATAGACGAATGGGTTAGATATCATTCTATTCTAACACACGTGCTTTTACTAGATCACGTCCAAGCTTACAGGGTCTTAAATCCACAAGAGAAACATAAACACCTTGAAGACAAGGAAAGGTGTATACTCTCAATCCTATTGGATGATTGAACTAAAAAGTACTTGCTCTCTTGGGCTGACAATCCTAGTTAAAAGAGTAAAAAGTCCTACTACAACTTGGACAAAAGTTAAAAAACAATAAAGAAAATTATGAAAACTAAAATCCTAATTCTTGTAGACCACAAATCCTGATAAAATAGGAAGAATCAACTCAAATAAGGAAACGCAATATTTCAAAGCTAACAAAAATTTCCTCACAAAAATCTAATTGTAGAATAATAAAAGTATGTTCTCAGAAAAAAGAATTATAAAAGTACAGAAAATATCTTCCAAATCTTTTCCTATATCACTCAGAAAAGGTGCCATAGAGGGGCACAATAAGGTACAAGGCTGCACCAGCGTTGTAGGGCAAATCTATAGTCTTGATACTCAGCCAATTCTCATGGTATTTTTTTCAGACAGAGAATATTCTTGACGTTCGTAAAAGTGATCATATGAACATTTTGTATGCTTGGAAGACGATGTGGTAGTCATAGATTCAGCATAGGGACTGTCAGCTTCACTTTTCTTAACTATTTTCATGGTTTTGGAGTGTTTGCTTAGTCATCAGCTAAGCCCTTGTATCACAAGGCACAACGTGCCACACCATATGCTAGGATGCATCTTATGAGCATGAAGCCAAGGAAATCAAGAGGAAAAGGACAAAAGAGTAATTACAGGATTGCTTGGTTTCATCTAACTGGTCAGAGGGCATCCCACCGAGAACAATTCGTAGGATGATAGTCGTCCACCCAGAAGTCCGAGAATGTTAATCACAAGGACCAGTCATCAGTCCCGGAATGAGGAGCCGAGAAAGGGATCTTGGCGAATCATGGTTCTAGTATCAAGCCCAAGAACAAGGAACTTGCAACCTTCCAATGAGGTGACATTATGCCGAGGACGAAGCCCTCCCGAACGGAGAAGTCGAGAATGGAATGCATGGGCAGCTACCAAATGGCATGGCATGTGCATCCAAAATGGTTACTTTATGTTCCATCAACCAGTTAAAAAGGACTGAAGTGACAAGTAGCCGCATGGGGACATCCCAACGACAAGCAAAGATCTCAAAAAAGGACGATAAATGAGGTAACCAACCTGAGGGTTGTTAGCCCATTTGCCTATAAATACAAGAAGTGAACATAATAGATGGCTGTGCAAAATACTAGACACTCTCTATAACAAATATAAGCCGGCAAACCCTTATCTTGACATGATAGGTCCTCGAAGACATGGCACAATGAAAAACATATGTCCTCAAAGGAAATAATTGGTACCACAATGTCTCTTGTACAAATTAAACCAATGACTATATAACCTGCCTGAAGGATTTGGAGCAGTAGCCCTTGCAAGAGAAGTTCCAACACTTTGATTCTTAGTCCCCATATTTGCAACAATCTTCAGTCAATTATCTTACAGAAAAAATTAAGATCAGATCAGACATTTATATGTCCCAACTTCCTAAATGTGGAAGCAACATAGCCAGTTGAAAACCCCTCTCACCTATCTCCATTTGTCTTTTTCTAGTCAAAATAAGACCAACACCATGCGTAATCTCCATCTGTTTTGCACCATAATGATTTTTTTTTAGTACTTTGGTTACATTCCAGTTGACTTATAGGCTAGAGTAAGCAAATAAATATAAAATGTTTCAACTTGGCATTTAACTATGCACCCAATATATATACCTTGGATGTCTTGTAGAATTACAAAAGTTTTGGGAGGCGCTCAGGGCACTGAAGCTTACAATAATCAAACAAGGAGGCTTCATAATCAAAATGGCCCAACTATATCCCAAAAACTCCTGGCAAACGATGAAAATAAATTTTAAGCTATGACGGATGATCAACCATCAGATGTAAGATAAATGAAAGCCACATCATTCTTAATAAATCTGATGCCCAAACAAAAAAACATGGTTGCCTTCCCCCACAAATTATGCAATTGAACACCATGGCCGAGTAGTGGTTAACACAGACGCAAAGTAAAACCAGTGTACTGGTCAATAAAATAGCATGTCAAAAATCTCAATAACAATTAACAACGCAAAATGCTTGCAAACTTGATAAACTTCGTTATGGGAAAAACTTTTTACTCTAACACCTTTCATACAAGCGGTGGCTTGGCAAAACAGTTATTCCAACATCAAAAAGTTGAAAGTTGGAAAATCGGCTTTGACCACAAGTTGGTGATTGAAAACTTTTACGTGGGTACAAACTAAAGGGTCTTCAATTTTGCTATCAAACTCAGATTCCTATAAAACTGCGTAGTGGTTTTCTTGCCTTACTCTAGCCACTAGTTTATCCATTGCAGTATTGGGCAGTTGTATGGGTGTTGGGTGTAGGTATGTACCTACATTGCAAATTCATCTATCATGGATTTTTTAATTTGATTTGCCTTTGAGAATTGTATGGAGAGGGACATGCAATGGAGTTGTTCTATGGAGATGGGTGGGTGGGTGGGTGGGTGGGCGAGCGGGTGGGGTGGGGATGAGCGGATGGGAATTACTACCAGCTGGGTTTGGTTTGGGTTTAGGATTAGGTGTTAATTTGGGAAATATGGAGTAGATGTTTGTATACCAGGTGGCACAACATGTCAGCTCCATGTATGCTTTAGTAAAAGCAAATATGAGTGCCCTGTTGTACTCCACCTCAGCTGACCGTTAGCAACTTATGAGATTGCTGTGTTTTTTGGATGGAAAGGGTAGCATTGACTTTCGTCACAAAGTGTAAGGGTAAAATTGAAATAAAAAAATTTACAAGGACCATATAAGTATTTAAGCCAAAAAAAAACTATATGGAAACTGGATTGAAATATATGAGAATTACTAGCGCATGCCCGTGCTTGAGCAATTAGCACACACAAATCATTATATGTGCTCACATGCAATGTCTCTAGTGACGAAATTAACATAATCTAAACACCCAATGCATGGGCATTCACTGAAGGCACTTGTTCAAGCACATGCCAATATAATATGGCATATGAAAACATGTCTGGATTTTTATCGCAACACATTTTGACATGCTATTATACAGTCGATCATGGTATTGCTCACATCCCAAAAACTCAATCTTCTTCATAAAATCCAATATAACAGTTTTAAAATAAATAAAGCTTCATATTTGATCCATATGACACCAATGATTGAATTTAATGAAATAGAGCAACATCTAACACATTAAGTAACATACGGAGGCAAAAGAGATGACAGAATTGTGCCTTTGAGGTGGTTTCACTTATACCTCCACATGGATTTCAACATTGCAGACTTCAATAGCTTCAAGCTCCATTACCAAGCTCAAACTCCTAGGATTAATGCGGGAGGTTGCCACAGCACCCTGTATAAATCAATATTTTTTCCGCTCATAAATACAATTTCAAGCATCAAAACACTTTGCAAGCTGCTACCGTTGTTATGTTTGTTCCCTCATCCGTATATGTGCATGTAACAATGAAAGTCGAGCTACTTTTCAGAACCAGGTGCGTGGGGATCTTAGTCCTGAAAATTAATAGTGTGTAAAAATGAATAAAACCATCCTCTTTCTATTTTTCTACCCTTTTTCATGGTGAAACATGCACTCTTAATAATCACAATCAAACGAAGTGGAAAACATAAAGAACTAAAGTAAGAAGTCAACACTTGGATTTTATAAGTAGATTAAAAAAAAAAAAAAAGCATGTTCAAAAGTATGAAAACTAATGGGCTATGAGTACCTCTTGAGCAAATACCAATTTAACTTAGACTTTCTTGTTCAGCCAACCAACAAAATCTTCCTCTTCAAATAAAGGGTTATCTTCCTGCACAATGGAGTGCAACCAACCAGTTAAGAAAGAACAAATATGAGAAGCTCCAAACCACAAAATAGGGAGACTGAGCTGTTGGCCTCGTAACAATGATCGTAAGATGATTAGAGTTTCAAAAAAAAGATTGAGAAAATGAGAAAAATGTGGCAATATTAGAGTTCAAAGAAAAAACTTTACAATAGAGTAGTCGATTTTAAATCCACATGGAACTTTAGGCAAAAAGAACCCCTAAAACAATACCTTTGTGGTCTTGAAACACAGAGTTCCTGATAACCTTTGTGGTCATTTGTTGGCCTAATACATTGTTCATAAGAAAAGAAAATTAATCAGGTCTTCCAAAAAAAAAAATTTAATCAGTAAAATATTGAAAAACAAAGTAAAAGAGAAACAAAGTAAAAGAGAAGTAGAGAGGAACAAAAAAAAAAAGTGCAAATTGCTCTCTATGCAAAAAAAAAAAAACCTTACTAACCATAACCATGGATATTAGAACAAAACCAATGGGAGGTGAGGGGCGCGTTGGGAGGAGAGTTGCAAACAAATCAAAATCATTTCATGTTTAAGTGTTTGTAAACAAATCAGAAACTCTTAGGTTATTAGAGAAACGTTTTGATTATAATATAGATTCCTTTCTGGTTTGATTTGTTCCTTGTTAATAGCAAATAAAGTTTGCTTTCCATGGTAATGTACTGTAAGCTGGAATAGAAATTTTCGAATATTTATGTGTGTGAATGTCTTTGTTTTGGAATGGTTACCTATTTAGTTCTCACTCTTTTCCCAAGTTAATTGAAAACGTGTGTATCACATGGATTGCTAATTACCTATTCAAATTTATCGTTAGCCCTACTACTTGTTAATTTCAACCGTTGAAAAAATATGTACCAATCCTATAATCGAAAATTTACGGATTTGAAAACCACCATCCCGTATTATATAGATGATCATATCAAAATTTCCTTATTATGTACTCTTTCGATAATATAGATGCCAAAATCATGGAATCAATTATGGCATTTCTTTGGTCAGTAAAATTTAAATTAAAACTTACTCGTATTTAGGTAGTCATATAGAATGGGTAGGATATACTTGCATGTACAATTAGTGCTGAATTTAGGTTACGGAAAAGGAAACAAAATTAAATCAAAATGAAGGAGATATGTATAGTCTTCTCTCATATCAGGAAAATGTGTAAAACTTAAAAGGAAATCATCTTTAATGCTAACAATAGGTCAACATATAATTTGGAAGTTTGGCAAACATTTACATTACTGCAGATTTATACATTAGGAAATATTCATTCGATTCGACGGCTACAAAGTTAATAGGAAGTATGATCGAACGGTTGTAGAGGGTGCTTTGTTTGTATGAATAGCCATTTTAGTAGAAAACTGTTTTATAATATAGATTTTATAATATAGATGATAAGTTAAAACCCGGCCCAGCCCGGCCGGTTGAACTGGGAACCAATCAAGGCAAGGCAACGGTCCGGACAACCCACAGAACCGTTCTAATATCAAAACCGCTCTAAAAACTGAAAACCGGATTGACCCAACGGTTCAACAGGCGAACCGTTCACGGGTCATGCGAACCAGCCGGTTATTTGCATCTCGTAAATACCTCTTAAAATTAGGGCTCCGGCCTTCTGAGTCTTGGCTTCCAGCTATCATGCGCTACTTTTAGCCACTCTCTCTCTCCCCCCATGAAACCCAGCTAGCTCCGGCGAAGTGCTCCATAAATCTCCGACGGCGTCGTTTGGCCGTGGGTGGTTTCTGAATATGGGTGGTTGTCGTCGCAGTTGTGGGGAGGGGAGGAGAGGAGCTTGAGTGTGTAGATGACGCAGGTTGTTTTTCTTGGGAATCTGAGTGGATTTGAAAATAGAGGAAGAGGAAGAAGATGAAAAGCTCAGGAGGGATGAAAGTGGAAGAAGTATAGGAGTATTTTTTTTCCCTTTTCTGAAGAAGAAAGAGTCACGGATGAAATCAGAAGGGGGAGGAAGCGTGAATTGGTGACAGGTAGCACAGTCTCTCAAATATGTTGCATTAAAAGTGGAGAGAAAATTAGTTGTCATAATTGTGAAAATTTGAGGGAATTTTTAGGATTTTTTTTGTAATTTTATAACTTATATTACTTTTTTTTGCATATTAAAAAATATATTTATGAAGTAATTATGATGTCACGATTCAATAGCGGTTCAACCGCGATTGAACCGGTGACCCGTCTGCCCGGTCCCTTCTCCGGTTCGTCCACCGATCCGGGTTTCAAAACATTAGATAAGGGGTTCCAGATAACAAATATGCAATACTATAGTGTGGGAAAAATAGCATCAATTCTGTAGCTATGAAGCACCGACACTTCAAAAGGGCGCTATATCCATGTATTGGACATGGGGACACTTATTGGACACGTCATGTGGCGTACCCAATAATTTTTATTATTTTTTGATAGGGGGCACGGCTGGGGACATGGCTTGGGGTCAAAATGTAACATTTTTAATTTTAGAGGGTTAATATGAAATTATTCAAAACGTTTGGGTTAAACTGTAATTATGTCTTTGAAAAGAAATTATACAATTTGTGAAATTTTTCATATACAATGGTCCGTAAAAAAATTTACATATATTTATTAATTTATTTATACACGTAGCGTATCCCCCACCGTATCCTTATCCCCATTTTTTTAGAATTGCCGTGTCCGTATCCATGTTCGTGCTACATAGTTCTATAGAACAAAAAAGAACATACAAAATGAGAGTTTGGGATACTCGGACGTTGGAACAATAATTTTAAATTTTTTAAAACACGATTTGCAGTTATTATTTACTATACAACTTTCCTTGTTTTTTATCTTCCATTATTGATGTCTTACTTCTTCCTTTTAAAGAATACAATTACCCTCTTTGTACTTTTCTCGTTTACTTCACAGTTGCTTTGTCAACTCTATTGAGCATTCGGTAAACAAATTAGTCAATTATAGCACTTGGATTTGATTTTCAAAGAGTTTTGGCCTCGAATCCACGAAATATGTTGTCGTGTACAGTATGTGGCCCAAATGGCTTAAACCATATGGTTGCATTTAGTACGCATTCATGATTTCATTTTTATTTATTTATTTTGAATGTCTCTTTTTATTATAAAGGGTCACCTAATTCATTGGATTTTCCATTGTAGAAAATGACATTGACCATGCCTGTCGATTTTTGGCTTGGCACTCTTCCTATTGTACTCATTCTTACAGGGGTCATCTTGACATATCAAGATCTTCCTTAGTTTGGATTCATCCAGGATCCCAGAATTATTACGTAGGGGTACTATATCTTCTGCACTATCTGATTTGTGATAATTTGCGTTTATCTCCCAATCAAGTGTCTGATCAAGTACGTAGGGGTACTATATCTTCTGCACTATCTAGTTTGTGATGATTTGCGTTTATCTCCCAATCAAGTGTCTGATCAAGTGGAATGAAGTTTCATGGTCCAATGAGTCATTTACGATGGTTGGTGCACTTTGCATTGTATCTTCTCTTCTATATTTGTATTTCTTTACCTAATATTCAATATATTGTACTTATGATTCTAAGAATCAGGTAATGGTTGGTGCATTATTAAATAAAGGGATTTTTAGAGGCCGGTCCTTTGTTTAGCTTTGGTTTCATCCCAACCCTGAATATATTATTTCTACCTAATCTTTTTAAAATAGTCCTGACCCATATTAATTCGAACAAAAATACCCCTGGCTATGAGAACTGGCTATGTGAACTGGTTATGAGAACTAGCTGTATATAAGAACTGGCTATAAGAACACTGACTATGTGAACTGGAAAATACATAGTTCACATAGCCTTACCAAACACTAAAATACACAATTCACATAGGTGAATACACATAGTTCACATAACCGAAAATACATAGTTCACATAGCCTCACCACACACTAAAATACACAGTTCACATAGCCCAAATACACAGTAAATACATAGCTCACATAGTCCACCACACAGTTCACATACCTCTAAGACGAACTAAAAATACACAGTTCACATAACAGCTGACATAGTTCACATACATAATAAATACACAATTCACATAACCTCACACAACAATTCACATAGGTTCACCGCACAACCGCACAACATTACATAGTTATAGTACGAGTATACAAACTTGATAGGTATGAAGACAATATTTACTCAAACTTAATTAATTCCCCACGATTTTACCACTTCAGAAAAAATAATTGATTATTCAACCTAATGAACTTTCTCCAAAACTTGCTAGGAGCCTCATGTTCGTCAAAAAGCTCATCAAGAAGGCTTCGAAGAAGGTAATCAAACTAATTAATGAACCTGCTTTTTTTTTGCGAGTGAGATGCCCAGCACATATTCTCCAACCTGGAGCTCCTTTCCTGGTATTCCAAGTGGCAACCACCTTGATCAATGTCCGACGCTCATCCATCTCGTCGACACCCGTCTCTCCAACTCACGGCCGCCACCGCTGCCGCCTTGTTCTGATCCTCCATCACCGACGCCCCGCTGTCAACAATTGCTGACCCGTATTTCCTCTTTCTATGTATATTAAAAACTCGTGGGCTATGAAGATCGAACTTCGGATGTAAACTGATAAAGTTTCGAAGCGATCGAGAGAGAGAGAGAGAGTGAGTGGTCTGTCAATATGAAAGCATCATCGGCCGTAGTCATCGAGATATGGGAGGTTCCCATTCACCTTCTCTCTCTAAGGGCAAAAAAGTCATTAAAGAACATAACCGAGCCTATCAGGTTTGGGAACAATATTTAAGGTTGGGATGAAACCAAACCGAAAAACTAGGACCGGCCTCTAATTTTCTATTAAATAAACTAAATGGATCCTTGCATCATTGCGTATGAATACTATTTCTTCTGCATTATCACAGCAGTGATGTTTTGAGTTTGTCATCCTATTATATGACTATCTGATCAAGTGAAATGAAGCTATGTAGTCCGAAGAGCCATTTCCAATGATTTACCCTTTTTTATTGTATTTTTGTCTTCTATTTTTATTTTTTATGTAACTTCTAATATTTTTAACTTCTAATTTTTAAAAATATGTAATTGGTTGGTGCATGCACGATTATATGGATTAAATGGATTATTGAATCATAGCGTATGAGTACTATCTCTTATGCATTTATCGCCTGATTAAGTGATTGTCTAATCAAGTAAAATGAAGTCTCATAGTTCCATGAGCCATCTATGATGAAGAACTACATTACCCTATTATCTCATTATTAAAAGAACTAACTACAGTTCACTTGCCTCCCTAAAAGCAGCACAGAACTCCAAGAACTGCAAGGCATGGCCAGCGTCTTTTGGTGGTAGCTCAATCCCAGATACACTTGTCAACTCGGTACCCTGGGGCAATTGGATGCTGGCATAAAAATCTTAGTTGTGGAACTTCAAGGAATTTGTCTTACTCTTCCGACATTTGCTATCTTGAATCTCTTTTAACCCTTCTCGCTTCAATCTTTTTTGCTTTTTCTCATCAAGGTTTGAAGGCAAAGGTAGATGTAAATTCGAATTGCTGTTTTTGGTTACAGAATTTTCGTTTCCCCACTGTTTAGGCAAAGCAACAGCAGGCTCCTGTCAAACAAAATGGTTTAGTAACATGAACGGTTGTAGACCCTATCCACAAGACAATAAATCAGATTCTCAGAATATCCTTCACAGAAAATAAACAACATAATAAATACATTGTTCGAAGTGGAAATCTTTGTTGGCCCAGTGACTGGGCTTTTTACAATCTTGTCAATACCATAATTTTCGAGGCCTTTAACACAGAGCAGCTCTGAAACAGAGGAAAATCCAGTAGCCTTGGCTGTGTGCACGAGTCTGCCAGTGGGTTGGTGTCCTTGCTTCTTCCTAAAAAGAGCATGTTTCCAGATTCACCACCAGAATACTTAAAAACATGAACAGCTTTGGCAAAACATACACCTACCTCTGCAACAACTGCAATTGCAGATGCCTCTGCACTTCGGGCAAAGCCAGTCCTCCAAAACTGTCACTTCTTCTACCTTCATATCTGTTTTAGGATCAGACAAGTCAGTTCCATTGGGGTTGTGCGTGTGTAATGTGTATTAAAAATGCCAAATGTGTAAAAGGAACACATCGTCATGTCTAACCTGTTCAATAGGCAATTTTTGCAGTAACTGGTAGTACATGGCTTGTTCTTCTTCTTGTTCTTGGAGGAAGCCACCAAACCCATGGCTCTATGGCGGCACTGGTGAATGATACATTTTAGATTATGAACCAATACAATCCCAAACATAAGAAACAAGGAGACAAATATTTTCCGAATTGTGTTGCTCAAGGAATCTACTTGTACGATCCCACAGTAACATTAAGTTACTATCCCAAAATAACAGGTCACAAAATTGGCACGATTACCGTCCAATAGACCTAATTGACAGATCTTTAAGTATAGTTGTGAGTCTTGTGATCACATGTTCTCATCAACCAAGTAGATACATGCATGTATGATTTGGTAGAATTAAATTTAGATGTTTGGTAAGTATCCATACCATCGATAAACATAAACCATTAGCTCACAGGTCCAATTCTAAGACCATAAACATAAATCTCAACACCTTATAACTTTTTTACTCCTTAGATCTTATTAACTATACCAATAACCAATTTGTCTAACTCACATATCTCCAACAAACACATCTCGAATAATATAAACGACCTTTTTATTTTGATAACTCATGTGTCCAGGCAAGCATATGCACACCTCGACTAATCCTGGGGGCCCAATCCCACCGCCTACTTGCGGGGAACCCAATTAAAGTCGAAGCAAAGCTCCATATGGACTGGCCCCAAAGGAGTTGATAGGACTTGAGGTGTTGCGAACTGAAAAATATTACCTAGCACTTATTTAAAAGTACGTGTCAAACTCAACTATCTCCAACCAGTGTTCTAAATGGCCACCTAGGCACTTGCAGGTACCCCGCTGCCACGACTATATCCCTAGGCATTTTATTTGGTGCTTTGGGAGGTTTGGCGGCATTTGGCGGCGGCCTTAGATGGACTAAAATGTGATTTTTTAAATAAGAGGGCTTAATATATATATCGGGGCAGTTCCGGAGACAATTAATTAGACACCTAAAAAAATACCTCATAGTTCCCAATCAAATTTTAATGATCCAATCCGCTAAATGTGATCAGAACGTGATTTTAAAGGTCCCCGTGAGAAATCAACAAAAAAAAGACCAGGAAAGGCTTGATTTGAGCAGTTTTTAACTTAGATTTGATGAACAGTTCAATTAAAAATTACTCAAAACAAGCACTTCCCAATCATATTTTTTTGCTAATTCTCTTGCGAGCACCCTTAAAATCATATTTTGCACACATTGAACGGTTCAGATCATAAAAATTTGATCAAGAACTATGAGATTGAGATTTGGGGTGTTTTTTTAGGTGTTTAATTGGTTGTCAACGGAACCGCCCCGTGTGTGTGTATATATATATCAGTTCCAATCGGCCTCCACAATCAAAGCCCTAACTCCAACTCTAGGCGTAACTCTAGGCTTGACTTCGCTGAACTCTTCTCTCTGTCACGTCGCCTAACTTTGCCAATATGTCCCTCTCTCACGCCTCTCTCTCTCTCTCTCTCTCTCTCTCTCTCTCTCTCTGTGGAGGCTTCGGTCATGGTCTCGGTATCTAACCGGATCACCATCAACCGAGGCCTCATATTAACACGGGCCTGTGTATACCTTTCTGTTTACTCGCTCGGCGTCAGGTCTCCTGTTGACACTTCGGTTAATTACCGAGGTGTGCATTCCGTTTGGGTCTCTTGGCAGAATGCAGCATAGCAGGAGGGGACCATGAGCAACACGTGGCGAAAAGGATCATCTGGGCCAGGCCTGCCCATGTGCTTCGTAACCGTCTTATCCAATGTGTCATCTATGACGTCACCCGAAGCGGTTACCTAAGCGTGACCTCCACGCACTAGCTTGGAGCCCAAGTTAACCTAGGTCTATAAATACAAAGGGATACTTATCTTTGAGAGGTATGCCATCTTTCCCTAACCTTAGACCTAAAAGCAACTCTCCTTACATCTAACTTGATCGTCGGAGGGTCACTAGGCTATTCCAGCCTTAGTGACTTGTTGCAGGTTCAGCGGCGGAGGAACAGAGCAGCGGAAGAGAAGTACTAGTTCAGGCCAAGGTCCCTCCTCCTAAATCGAACCCCTACAATTGGCGACTCCGCTGGGGACCTAGCCACCCTTTCAACTTTCACCTCCCCCCTTCTGCTCCGTTAAAACATCCAGAATCAAACATGGTGGAGATCGACGAGGCACATCACGGTGGTACCGCCCACGGGCTCGGTTCCCTCGTGGACCACAGCCTGGCTTCTGGCGGAGCGGCGGCCCATGGAAAGAACCACATATCCATCGGAGTTGGCGCCGGAGCGTCAGCTCCAGACGCAGGCCCATCCTCCGAGCTCCACTCCTACATCCGCCATCTCGAGCGCAAAATCGACGATCTCACGACGGTCGTAGACCGCGACAGACACGTCCGAGACGAGTTGGCGGAGATCAAACACCTCCTCATCTCCCCATCTCATTCCTCCGGGAGCCGCGGCGGAAGAACAAACCGTCGCACCCCCCCACGCAGTCACGAAGCCGGTCACCTGCTAGAGCACAGATCCCGCCCTTCAGTCAAGGATCGTCTTGAGTCACCAAGAGCGGTGGACACACGAGCCCCAAAAGAAACATCGCGCAGGGATCGTTCTCGCTCTCCTGTGCAACTTCGAAGGAGACCATCGGCCTTTGACAGACTCGGTGGTGGGAGTGTCTCTGCCGCCTCTACCCACTCCGTCCTTGTGGGCAGGACAGGCCGGGAATCTACCCCTAGCCTCACAAGGGCATCCAGGGGAGATGACGACCTTGTCGAGATCCAGACTAGAGGATACCGCGAGCGCCTGAAGGGCCCCCGAGCCAGAAGTCCCATCGTCTCGCACCTCGGCGGCGCAAACAGCAGGAGCCCGGTGACCGAGCGCCTCGAGGCTTCCGCTCGGGATAGCTACCGACATCATCGCCAGGAGCGTTTTCCCAGAAAATCGGTTAGTATCGATCCAAAGAGAAAAGAGCACGAACGATTGGACAAACTCGTCCCCAAGAAGCGTACAGCGACTGAGCGTCCAGACAGCCCCGACCGTTCGATCCGACCTCATCGCGATGTGCGACTTGCGCGACTCACGACCTCTCCCTTCACAAGAGAGATCGACTCGGTTACCCCCCCCAAAGGATTCTCCCAACCCAAGTTCGCCAAATATGACGGCAAGACCGAGGCGTACACTCATCTGGTCCAGTATAAAACCGTCATGTCTCTGTTTCTTCGGAATGAACCCTCGGACGACGCTTTCCTGTGCAAAGTGTTTCCAGCAAGCCTCGGAAACCTGGGCCTCACCTGGTTCAATCAACTCCCGGCTCGATCAATCTCCTCGTTCGACTCCCTCTGTGACGCCTTCATGGCACGGTTCGTAACGAGCAACAAGCACGAGAAGGAGATCGACTCCCTCTTAGCCCTCCGTAAGAGGAACGACGAAACGCTTCGACAATACGCCGGCCGTTATTGGGAGTTGTTCAATGAGATAGAAGGTTGCGACGGTGTCATCTCTGCCCGAGGATTCAAGCTCGGTCTCACATCACAGGACGAGCAAGTCTACGACGACCTCGCTCGCCATAAGCCGAACTCTATGAAGGACCTTATGACTCGAATCGAGGGTTGGTGTCAGCTCATCGAGTCCAAGGCAGAGAGGGGCATCGGGAAGCCTACAAGTTCAAAAGCGTTGAACACCTCGGTATCCATACCGGCCCCCGCACCTGTCTCAACACCGAAGAAACAGGTCAACACGATCAAGCAGTCGCCGAGGAGGGGGCCGAAGCCAAGTGACTTCAACGCCGAAAAGACCGTCTTCACCATTCCCATCTACCGGATCATTGATCAAGTAAAGGATCAGCCCTTTTTCTCCTTCCCCAATCAAAAGCTCGGAACCGAAAATGGGAAAATCAAGAATCCCATCGTTCGATGCAGCTACCATAGCGAGCAAGGTCACTTCACCACAGCATGCAAGCCCTTCAAGGCCTACTTGGAACAGCTTGTTGCTGGTGGCCACCTCAACAACTTCATCGATCACGAGAAGACGATGGCTCGGACACAGCGGACCGAATCCCATACCGAGGAAGAGGTACAGACAATCAACGTCATACACGGTCCCTTGAACCCCGAGGCCGCTCGCGTCATCCGGGCAGAGTTGAATGAAGCCTCCTCCTCCAAGCAGGTCATGTTAGTTGGCCCCGAACCGAAGCGCCCCAGAACCGACGACGGCTCCAAATGGACGATAACGTTTACCGAGAAGGATCTCGACCGCGTCCAGCTTCCCCACAACGACGCCCTCGTGGTCACGCTACGCATCGGAAATTTCTACGTCCGTCGCATCCTCGTAGACCAGGGTAGCTCGGCCGAAGTCATGTACTACTCTCTTTTCAAGGATCTGAAGATTCCCGAGACCGACCTCCGTCCTTCCGAAGTTCCCCTTATCGGCTTCAACGGAGCTCCTGTATGGCCCATCGGTATGATCACTCTTCCTGTCCGTTCCGGCTCCGTAACGCTTGAAATAGACTTTGTGGTGGTCGACGTCCCTGGCCCATACAACGCCATTGTCGGTCGAACGTGGCTGCATAGGCTTAAAGCGATTGCCTCCACTTATCACCAAGTGGTACGTTTCATTGGCACTAATGGGCACCAGGAAGACCTATACGGAGACCAGACCGCGGCCAAGCAGTGCTACGTCAACGCTGTCCGAAGCACCAAACAGACCCCCCGGGTGAATCTCATTGAAGCACCCGAAGCCCCAGTTTTGGAGGACGTCGGCAGATCCCTCGACGACAAAACCATTGAAGAGGTGGCCACAATCCCAATCACCGAGGACGGCTCCCGCTTCTTCCTTGTCAGTTCCTCACTTAGTGACACTGATCGGAATGAGACGGTAGCTTTTCTCAACCGAAACATTGAAGTGTTCGCCTGGACCCCCTATGAGATGCCGGGGCTCGACCCCTCTTTCATCTGCCACGAGCTCAACATCGACAAAGCCAAGCGACCGGTCGTACAGAAGGCACGAAGGTCCTCTCCTATTCACTCCGAGGCCGTCATTGAAGAAGTCAACCGACTCCTAAACGCTGGGGCAATCAGAGAGGTCCAGTACCCCAAATGGTTGGCTAACACCATCGTAGTCAAGAAGAAGAATGGCAAATGGCGTGTCTGCGTCGACTACTCCAACCTTAACGATGCTTGCCCGAAGGACTTCTTTCCTCTTCCCCGAATTGACCAGCTTGTCGACGTCACCTCCGGACACGAGCGACTCAGCTTTTTGGATGCGTACCGGGGCTACCACCAGATCGCCATGAGCGAAGGCGATATCGAGAACACCGCCTTCATTACCCCCCACGGGATCTTCGGTTACCTTGTCATGCCCTTCGGTTTAAAGAATGCCGGAGCAACCTTCCAGCGAATGATAACCAAGATGTTCGAGCAATTACTGGGCGACACTATGCTGGCATACATTGACGACATGGTGGTTAAAAGTCTTCGCGCCGGTGATCATCTAACTCACCTCGCCGAAGTCTTTGAGATACTCAAGCGCCACAAACTCCGCCTCAATGCCGAGAAATGCGTCTTCGGCGTCAGCTCCGGCAAATTTCTTGGCCATCTCGTCTCCCGGCGCGGTACTGAGGCCGATCCTTCCCAAATTCGAGCAATTGATCAGCTCTCGGCTCCCCACAACAAGCGCGATGTTCAGCGTCTAACCGGGATGGCTGCTGCTCTGAATCGGTTTATAAGTCGCTCCTCGGACAAATGTCAGCCATTTTTCGCTCTACTAAAGGGCAGCCGACGAAGCTTCAACTAGACAGAAGAATGTGACCGAGCCCTCCAGCGACTAAAGGAGTATCTTTCCATGGCTCCACTCCTCGTCACTCCAAGGGACCAGGAAGACTTGTTTCTCTATCTTGCTGTCTCCCCGCACGCCGTAAGCTCGGTGCTCGTCCGACAGGAGGGTCGGGAGCACCAGCCAATCTACTACTCCAGCAAAACCATGACTCCCGCCGAGACGCGCTACCTCCCCCTGGAGAAGCTCGTGCTCGCCCTAATCTCAGCCTCCCGAAAGCTTGCCCCGTACTTCCAGTCCCATCGCATCATCATCCTGACCGAGTTCCCCCTCAAATCTCTTCTCCGGAAGGCCGATCTCTCCAACCGAATTTCACAATGGGCCGTTGAGATTGCCAATTTCGAAATCCACTTCCAGCCTCGGACAGCAATAAAGGCTCAGGTGCTGGCTGACTTCATCGCAGAGCTTACACCGCCCAACGTATCTGCTTCGGCACCCCCACCGAGCACCGAAGCAGTACTCCAGGCCAACCCTAGCACAGCCTGGCAGCTCTTTTACGGAGATGTATGGAAAATGTACGTCGATGGCACATCCAATAGCCGAGACGCAGGTGCAGGCGTCGTTCTTCTCTCACCCTCCGGTGTCTTGCACGAAAGCTCCTTCTCCATCAATTTCCCAGCCTCTAACAACGAGGCCGAATATGAGGCGTTGATCTCCGGACTCAGGACTACCGAAGCCATTGGCATCGAGGAGCTCGTCGTTTACAGCGACTCCCAGTTGGTGGTTAACCAACTCTCTGAAGAATACGAAGCTCGGGATGACCGCATGCGTACCTACCTCAGCGCCGCAGTCGAGCTCATTCAACACTTTAAAGCAATCAGAGTCGAGCATATTTCAAGGGAACAGAACGCCCACGCCGACGCCCTGGCAGGGCTCGCTTCGGCATTCTCATGTACTGGGCACCGATCCATTTCCTTCAGTTCTATTGACAAGCCCAGTTTTGAGCTCGAAGACCTACAGAAGGAAGTACTCAACATAGAGCTCGGCCCAAGCTGGATGGATGAAATCGTCCTTTACCTGAGGGAGGACTCCCTGCCCACTGACAAAAAGGAGGCTCACCGACTCCGAAACAAAGCTGCTCTCTTCTGGCTCAATCCCAACGGCAAGCTTTACCGAAGATCATTCACCGGGCCGTACTTATTGGTTGCACACCCACATCAAGTTCCGGGCATTATCGAAGAGCTTCATGCCGGTGACAGCGGTTGTCACTCCGGTGGACGATCGCTCACCCACCGAGCCCTCACTCAGGGATATTGGTGGCCGACAATGAAGAAGGACTCTGAAGAGTTTGTCAAGCGTTGCAAAAAGTGCCAGATGTTCGCTTCCATTATCCATCAGCCGGCCCGGGACCTGAGCCCTCTCACCAGCCCCTGGCCCTTCTCCCAATGGGGCATGGATATCGTTGGAAAGCTCCCAGTCGCTCCGAGTGGATTCAAGTTCCTTTTAACCGCAACAGATTATTTCTCGAAATGGGTCGAGGCCGAGCCCCTGGTAACCATCGAAGAAACAGACGTCATCCGCTTTGTGTGGCGCAACATCATCTCACGCTTCGGTGTGCCGTTCGCCATAATTACTGACAATGGAGGGCAGTTTATAAGACAGAAGTACCGGGCTCTGCTTGACGAATACGGTATCAAATGGGACACGTCCACTCCGGCTTACCCCCAGGGCAACGGACAGGCTGAGGCGGCAAACAAAGCAATTTCATCCGGACTAAAGCGACAACTCAAGTCACGGCGAGGAAAGTGGGCCGAAGAGCTGCCCAGGGTACTCTGGGGCTACCGTACGACGCCTCGGCGATCAACCGGTCGCACACCTTTTTCCTTGGCATTCGAAATGGAGGCGGTCATCCAACTCCAAGTCGGACTCCCAACAATAAGAACAGAAAATTTTGATGAGTCGGTCAACAACACCACCATTGCTTCAGACCTCGATTTAGCCGAAGAAGAACGGGACAACGCAAGGATAAAGCTCGCTTCATACCAACAGGAGGTTGCAAAGGGTTACAACCGAAGCGTGCGCCTCCGGTCGTTTAAGCCTGACGATCTCGTTTGGAAAAAGGTGGTGGAGAAGTCCAAAAAGCGAAAGCTAATGCCCAATTGGGAGGGTCCTTACCGAGTTCTCAAGCACCTCGGATCGGGTAACTACAAATTGGAGAAGCTGGATGGTTCCCCCATTGCTAAGTCATGGAATGCAAACAATCTGAAAAAGTTCTACGGATAGTGCTCGGTTACCGAAGCCCGTTTGATCTTTATTACGTTGCGTTTTCTTTTGAAAGTTTTTGAAGGCAATCAGCTTATGTATTGACAATACTCCAAGTTTTAATGAAAACCCCCTCTTTGGCATCATTCGTACACTGATTGTTTAAATTACTTATACTTGGTCTGTTCTTACCCGGACCACTTTATCCCGACTTCAGGGATATTGTTCTCCCATAGGTGATACCCTCAGGACAAATATCCCACCAAGTCGCCCAGGCCTCTTCGGTCGTCTGGATTTCTGGTCACTCGCTGTAAGGACACTCGACCTTTCTCTCCGAGCCCCTTATACCGACCCACCAGAAATTTCAACTGTTCGGATTCGCTGCGTCACGAACCTATGGCAGAAGCCATACCCCTTCGTGACCCCCGCCTACGTCCCTAACAGTTAAAACCATCTCGCGTCTGCCCGATAGGCTCATTTCTATTAACAAGCAGCGGCGTTCAAATCAAATATTCATTAAACGGTTGCTTCTGATTCGATCCCTACCGACCCTCCTACTAGCAGGGGCTTCGGATCAAATCACTTTTTCTTGATTAAACATCTGTTTTATGCTTGGTAAATAGATTCGGTTAATGCTTCGGTTTATACTTGCTTCTGCAATCTTTTCAAAGTATCACCGAAGCAGGGGCATCTTAACCCAATGAGCAAACCAATCGTACAAGCATTTCAAAGATTTTAACATTCAAGAAAACAAAGCATCATAAAGTTTCAGCAACAATCCATGGGCAGAAAAAGTCACTGCTTCATCAAATATTTACAAACTCTGGAACAGCAAACTCCCAATGTTCGGAGCCGTCCAGTCAAAAGTTACAGAATTCAAAGACAAAAGTAAAAGAAGACACTATCCTAAGAGTGAGCTGGGTGGTCGAGCCGGACCTCGGACCCCGGGGCATTTGGATCAGCTTGGTTCCCAGGACCTTGGTCCTCAGACGCCGGCTCCACCACTTCCTCCTTTTCTGGAAGGACGAGCTCCTCGGGAGGCGCCTCGGGGAGGGTTCGGAGATCAGAGTCTTCGGGGAGGCCGAGCCTCTTCACCAAGGCTTCATGGCCATACCGAAGGCCGTCCAAGAAACGGTCCCGATGCAACTCCGCCTCAATCTCCCGAACTTGTTTTTTGTACTCTACTCCGGCTGCATCCCAGCCTTCATCGTAGCCTCCCTTCCTCGCGAAGTCAACCTCTGTGGTCCTGGTGACTCGCATTGTGTTGGCATCCTCCTCGGCCTTGGCGGCTCTGGCCTCTGCCTCCACTCTCTCCCTGTCGCACCTTCGGAAGTCCGCCAGGTAGAGCTCGCAAGTCTCCCGAGCCAATTTGAGGTCCTCCTCCTTCCGAGCCAGCTCCCGGGCAAGCTTATCAGTCTTCTCTTCCTGCTTTTTGCATCGGTCATTGATGGCCAATGCCCGAGCTCCAGCCTGCAAACAGAAAAATACAAGAAATTCAATAAAATGCAAACTTTCAGACCGAATAAAATGGGACGCAGACCATTAACTTACATTGAAGAGGGCCTGAGCTATCTCGGCCGTAATGTCCTCGGTCAAGCCGGTGACAGCCCGGGCGTCCCTAGGAAGAATGCTTCCTTGGAGCATCCCGAAGGCCACGCCGAGGTTTTTAACACTGTCGGCATGGTGGATCGGGCGGCCAGCAAAGTGGCGGAACTCCGGAGCCCAGGGGAGTTCCCTCGGGTTGACCCAAGTGCCCTCCTCCGCTCCTCCGGTCCCCCCTCCAGCCTCCTCCCGCTCCTCCTCGATCAGGATCGTCTCCTGACCTCCACCGTCTCCGTCTCCCCCCTCCCGCCGAGTCCTCTTCTCCGGAGGCTCCTGCGGCGAGACTGGGGTTGGTCCTGAAGTCCCGGCACCAGGAGTACCGGGGACTGTCCCCGGGCCCCTGCCAGCAGGCCTTCGGCGCCTCAGGTTCAGCACCTCTCGAGTTCCCGTGCCCGCCATCTCCGCGCTTAAACCGGTCCTCGCCGGCGTCTCTCGGTTGATTTTCTCTCGTATAACCCCGCGAGGCGCGGATGTGCTGCCTTCGGTTTCGTCCTCTCCTCCTGCCCACCTTTCCCCCCTTCCTGCTCCTCTTCTGGATCTCCCTCCTCGGCCCCGTCCTCGGCCTGCCCGCGGTACCCTTTGCTGCCTCGGCTTCTTCTTAAGAAAGCTCGTGTAGGTTGGGACGTACCCGAGCAGCTCAGGAGCGTACCGACTGGAGATCGGTATGGCGAAAGCCACTGTAATTCGGGCTCGGTCAGCTTTCTCCCGAAGCTGCTGAACGATTCCCTCGGCTGCAAGGCAAAATCAAAACAAAGGATTACTACAAAGTACGCAGGGCATAACGAAAGCAAACAAAACTTCTACCGAAGAATAAATTCTACCGACCAGGAGCCCCGGTCCCAAATTGCACCCTGGTAGTCGTATCGGCATTCTCCCCGGGTCCGAACATGAAGTTGCCGGTTACCGAGAGGTAAATGTTTGCCCACTCCTCGGAGTCAGGGAGATGATCGACAAGGAAAGAATCGTATCCCGTCCGGCAAGAGAGGTAGTACCGGTTGCTCTCCCGGTTGACTCCTAGGAGGTATACTCCGAAGAGCTCCTCGACCCCAAAAGTCAGATTGAACTGCCTCCTCAGCTCAATGATGCTTGTGATGATGCGGTAGGAGTTTACTGTAAGCTGGGAAGAGGTAAGGGAAACGGTTCGCAAGACTCGTCGGACAAATTGGTGGAGGGGGAATCTGATCCCTCCCTCGGTGATTGCCATTAAGGGAAAGATCAGCTCCCCCGGTCGGTGAGGAAGTGTCTTCGGGTTGTTGTCAGGAAGCAGCCGGACCTCCACGTCCGGAGGGATGCTGTAAACCCTTCTGAACTCAGCAAGGGCAGCCGGTGTCCCGTTGAAGTATTGGTTCAAGTAAGGGCATGGCCTCATCGGCCTCCTTCGTCCCCGAACTTCCTCTGGGGCATCGGCGAATGGGCCCGGTCCACGGCCAGAAGTGCTTGGGATTTCCATCTCCCAAGATGCAAGGGCAGTAACTGGACGCGAAGTTCTAGGGTGGTCCGAGGGCTCAATGACGTCCAGCGGTATTCGGTAGACGGCCTGGGCACGACACTCCTCAAAAATCTCCTCAAGATCGGCTGAAAGGGAGCTACTGGTACTGTCCGAGGAGACTTCAATGACCATTCGCCCCTACCTAGCAAGAAAAGACGTGCAAAAACCAGTTAGCTATATGCTCAGGGAAAAGCAACATGACCTAGCAAGCATGGGGCGAAATGGTCATCGCTCCTCGGTAGGTTCCTAGGCGTCTCTCCCCGAGAAAGGTGCCTGAGGCCGGTGGTCGTTTCTATGGTCTCAGGTTGAAGATTGGCCTCGGGAAGAATACGGGCCTCGGGTTGAATCTGGAGCTCGGGAAAACTAAGAACAGCACAGGAAACGCCCAGCGCCGCCGCGGGAAGAACGATGGCGAGCGGCGGAACAGTCCCAACGCTTGAGAAATGGGGATTGGAATGAAGAAAACTTGAGGAAAATGATCAAAACGCGAAAACTAGCGACTGAAGATCGTCATACCTGAGTTTCGTGACGAGATCCGCGTCCAAAAACGCTCAAAATCTCGATCAAATGCTGGGAACAAACGGCGGCGGCGGTTCGACTTCAGAAGCAGCGAGAGCGTAGCCGTCTTCCCTCTGCCTTCCCTATTTATAACAAGAGAGATGGAGTTAGGCGCGAGAAACGAAGCGTCGTGCACCGAGCCGTCAAATCTTCGACGCGTGTCGCCATCGGACGGCTAGTATCAAGGACTCTGCACCGAGGACAGGCGCCGGATATTCAGACCTTAGGCATGTTGACGCGTGTCACCGAAGCGACGTTTCGTACCAATCAACTGACATGGCACGTGCCGAGGCAGCCTTTTGATTCTGAGACCTCGGCAACAGCTGACACGTGGCTCTTCTCTGGCGCGGGTTGAACGGAATCTACGGAAGCAATTTCACTCTTCGGTTATTCTCTAAAAAGATCAAGGCCTGGTATCTCATACGATGGGGTCAAGACCCTGAAGCAGAGGTGCGAAGCTCCAGGGACTTGAGGGGCTATTGTGGAGGCTTCGGTCATGGTCTCGGTATCTAACCGGATCACCATCAACCGAGGCCTCATATTAACACGGGCCTGTGTATACCTTTCTGTTTACTCGCTCGACGTCAGGTCTCCTGTTGACACTTCGGTTAATTACCGAGGTGTGCATTCCGTTTGGGTCTCTTGGCAGAATGCAGCATAGCAGGAGGGGACCATGAGCAACACGTGGCGAAAAGGATCATCTGGGCCAGGCCTGCCCATGTGCTCCGTAACCGTCTTATCCAATGCGTCATCTATGACGTCACCCGAAGCGGTTACCTAAGCGTGACCTCCACGCACTAGCTTGGAGCCCAAGTTAACCTAGGTCTATAAATACAAAGGGATACTCATCTTTGAGAGGTATGCCATCTTTCCCTAACCTTAGACCTAAAAGCAACTCTCCTTACATCTAACTTGATCGTCGGAGGGTCACTAGGCAATTCCAGCCTTAGTGACTTGTTGCAGGTTCAGCAGCGGAGGAACAGAGCAGCGGAAGAGAAGTACTAGTTCAGGCCAAGGTCCATCCTCCTAAATCGAACCCCTACACACACACACACACACTCTCTCTCTCTCTTTCTCTCTCTCTCTCTCGCGTCTCTATTTTCTCTCTGTTACGGCGTCTCTCTTCTCTCTGCTCTCCCTCTCTCGTCTGCCTCTCATCTTTCTCACTTGGAAGTTGAAAGTTGGAACACTGATTATGGTTTGAAGAAAAAAACAAAAAAAAAACGCCAAATTGCTTGGCACCACCTAGGCGGCTTCACATATGGAGGTGGGTCTCCGCTCGACTACCGCCAAGTGCCATTTAGAACACTGCCTCCAACATTACCCGCCTACCAATTCGGAAAACATTCACGGTACCGACACATCTAAGATGATATGTTGTCAATTTAAAATGGCCTACTAACCAACCAACCAACCTAGCCCACATTTCAGTTCTTTAAATCTATCTAGATTGCCAAAACAACCAAATGGAACAATAAGAGATCGGACTCTCCGGTCAAAGGTTTGGACCAGAGGAGACAGCCTAAATCTGAACCACATTGACTATCATTGGTAAGAGACTATCAATGGTAAGAGTCTCTCGGGAAATCCAATGGTCCACATTTGAACTATCTCCTCTCGTCCAGAGGATCCAATTCCGAACAATAATTGGATTCGTAGGGTCTGCCACGTAGCTGGAGTAGTTTAGTTTGAAATTGAATTACCCAGCTAGCGTACAATGCAAGGCAATATGGTTCAAATCTCAAAATCTCAAACTTTTTTTGATAGGCCTCTCAAACTACCAATTACAAGGCCCAGATAATCAAAACAACTTTCTAGCACTTTTAAATTTTCTTCAACTATCTCATCAACTAAACTGGCCCCGTTATCTCAGAAACTAACAACTGGGTTTTTTGTACAAGGGTTCCATCAGATTACTACCTGGTGACACGATCGAATTTGTCACGACCTCGATTTTCAACATAAATATTAATAACTTTGGATAATTGAAATTCTTGCGATAATACAAATAATACCCCAAAAGACATTACAATTTCCAAGTTTAGATAAACCTGATTAATAGTTACAACATCCCAAAAATAAATGGTATAGTGCAATACTATTTATTTTACAAACATATAGATGGCTCCTAAAAATAGCCTTTAAAACAAAGACGCCAGTAATGCACTTCATCTCGCTGCCCATGTGTTGTACCTGAAATGATAATAGGTTTGAGCAAACACGCGCCCAATAGAGAATTCTATGCTCAAACTATATGGAAATGTGATGTATCATGCACCATGAATGAGTGAGTATAGACAGATACGCCCAAAGTATGAATGATTACCAACGAGCTGCACGCTTTGATCAAAGGATTCTAGACTTCACTGGAACGTCACTAACCGTTTACTCCTCAGACTAGATACATCAATGAACTCACGTCCATCCACCTTAGTCTATAACCAATTCTAAATCATTTTATTATTCTTCGTACGATACTACAATCTTTCTCGTGTCTATAGTCATCATCATCAAATCCTTTCATTAAAAAATCTTTCCTTTTAATCAGATATTTCCCATCAATAATCACTAGGGTCACCTCGGGTCTATTTCCCTCGAGCGTAGGGTCACCCCGAGTCTATTCCCTCAATAATAATAATCACTTGGGTCACTTCGGGTCTATTTCTATTTCCCTCAAGCATAGGGTCACCCCGAGTCTATCCCTCAATAATAGTAATCACTTGGGTCACCTTGGGTCTATTTCCCTCAAGCGTAGGGTCACCCCGAGTCTATTCCCTCAATAATAGTAATCACTTGGGTCACCTCGGGTCTATTTTCCTCGAGCGTAGGGTCACCCCGAGTCTATTCCCTCAATAACGACCACTTGGGTCACCTTTCACACTTTTCATAATCGTCATCATTTCATAATCAACTTCATCATCAATCTATCGGTTGTACCACAAAACTTTAATCAACCCTTACATAACTCCACAAATGTGCATGTTCATGCCTTTTCATTAGTTTACATATCCGCATCCTACATAACGTACTAAACCCATATATATTTTACAATAGTCTATCCATTTGTTACTACGCTTGAACCTCATAGGGCGAGTATCAAAAGAATTGAAAGATTCGACGAGTCATGAGGACATAAGTTATTATATCATCTTAACATCATTTGGACCACAAGACACACTCACATCTACCCCTTACATTCCCCATGTATGTCACCATACTCTAAGTAACCTATCAACCCATAGTAACTATATGACGTACAACCCGCCTGTATTGATACTTAAACCTTAAATAACGAACGTCATTGGGAACTAATAGTTCAACGAATCAAAAGGACAAGAGGTCCTGCTAGACATGCTCACGTCTACCCATAATACTCACTACGGCACCTTAGATAGCCTACGGTACTCTGAACTAGCTTTACGGTACATTTCTCATTTACAACAAACCTAAGATGACACTTAACTATTATTTAGAGAGTGGAAACAATCAACGAATCATCAAAGGACGAGTAACCAAGCTTAGAGATGATTTAAAGGTGTTTTAAATGTGTTAGAAGTGATCGAAGGTCAAAAGGATGAAGTTTAGAATAAAGCTGAAAATTTGCCCCTAAGCTAAAGGTATCGATACCTAGCAAAACGGTATCGATACCATTTGACCAAGAAGCATCCCAGATGCAAGGGTATCGATACCTAGGACAAATGGTATCGATAACAAGTGATTTTCTGGGTTTTGGAACACAAAAGTATCGATACCAATGCCAAATGATATCGATACCAGCTCAATTCGAGCAGATTTTCTGCAAATTTTTGAAACTATTCCCAACAATCAAATCAACAATTTCAAGCACGATCATTGCACAAACTCAACTCATAGGCATATAGAAAGAGCAAGAAATCCCTACCTCGAAGTCGGAGAGCAAACACGCAAAGAGATCGGGCCACGTGAACCCTTAAACTCAAACTTTAAAATACGCCCACAATACTCCTCTCCGAGCTGAACCGGACAAGCTACAAGCTCAATAGCGTGTGAGGAAGGTGGAATGGAGGTTGGTTTAAGTGGGTTTTGGTTGGAAGCAAAAGGGAGAGAGAGAGGGGTAGGAGAGATGGAGAGAGAATGGAGTTGGGATTTTAATCCCCTACTCCTACACACTCCTATTTATATACTCACACACACACACACAACTCACACTTGCACTCCCTCCACTAACAATCCTTTCATATTAACCCCAAATCAAACAAACTCAACAATTTCCACATTTTCCTTCAATTTCTAGTATTAATAAACCTTTAAATAATTTCAGAAATTTCGGGTCCTTACAGAATTCCCATCACTGCTGCTACTGATCTTCCCGTTCTGCTCAGCTAAGTTAGAGGCGAGGTTCGAACCCACTGCCATGTTCGCAGCTGTTCTTTGGCGATTTGGCTTCGATAGTTGAATAGTCTAGAGAGAGAGAAAGAGATTCGACAGGAATTTGAACTGTTAGAGCATCTCCAACAGCGGAAGTTGTTGGAGAATCCCGCTTATTACTTGAGAAGAAACCTAAATTCCACTCCCAATAGCCTCGCTCTAAGCTCGCGAGTGTGAAGGGATGTTACTGTAGCTCGCTTGGTCTAGTGAGGTTTTGTAGCTCGCTTGCTCTGAGTTCATCTCTCTCCCCTCCCTCTCTCTCTCTCTCTCAGGAAGGTAACCGGAATTGTTGTGGAAGGCATGATTGTGTCGTCAATCTGTTTCAGTGGATTCCGGAATTAAAACCCATGGTACAGTGCCTCTCCTGTCATTGACTTCTCGGCGAGTTTCCCAGTGGGTTCTTGGAGTTTTTAATGGTATGTATATATAGGTGTATGTATATGTGTGTGTCGGCTGGATTGAATTTGTGGATTTCAACTTCAATTTGTTGATTGATTTGATTTGTGGGTTCAATTTTAAAGTTTGATTTGGTTCTTAGGTTTGATTTTGTATTTCTGGGTTGATGTTTGTCCATTAGTTTTGTTTTCTCCGTTGAATGGTTTGGTTTGATTTCTTGTGGAAGGCCACAAATAGGGTTTTGCTAGGTTTGTGTTGCTGTTGTTGCAGATTTGAGAGAGAGAGAGAGAGAGAGAGAGAGAGAGAGAGAGAGAGGATTGATTTGGTACAAATGGCTTTGATTTTGCTTAGGCTGTTGGGTGCCCATATATTGAATGGTTAGCTAAAGGAGAGAAATTGCATTTTTCCTTGCTTAAATGGCTAAAAATTTGGTGTGGCTAATGGAGATGCTCTTAGTCTGTTACTATAGTATTTCGGATGGTGAAATTGGAAAAATTGGGCGTTGGAAGTGAAATTCCACCGGGGAAATCGGAGGGGCGCAAAATGGAATTTAGGGCTTTGTTTTGGTTTTGGGTCAATGGAGGCGATTATCTCGATTTTCAGTCCTTTTCATGGAGAGGGCCGCCATTACATAGGATTGTGATTTTAGCACTTCAAAAATTGATAAAGGGACTCTAAAATTGAACTGTATTAATATACAAAACGACATTGATTAAGCCTCTCTATCAAATTTTAGAGTGCTAACTGCTAAAATCAATTTCCCATTATATATTGGCTACTAGCCTATTGCTACTCCATCTTGACCACTTTTGACAATAAACTAGTACGGGGCGGTAAACAAGATGGACGAGCTTTTGAAAGTTTTTGAGCTCAGCTTGTTCAAGACTAATATAGCTTGAGCTGGACTCGAGACTAAATAATCAAGTTAGAGCTTGGATCGTTAACTATCAAAGCATTTGAGTTCAGTTCATCTGCTAACCAAGCCGAGCCGCTATAGACGTGGCGAGTTATAACTAACTCAAGGTCAGCTCGTTAAAAATTATTCTAAGCTCGGGTTCGAGCCGAGCCCAAAATAAACTAGCTCGAGCTTGGGTCATTATTTTTTTATCGAGGTGTTCGAGCTTAATTCATCTACTAAACAAGCCTTCTATAAACGACTCAAACCGCAAGTGAAGTGCAGTTAGTGCCTCCCTTATACTCTCATGGGCAAGGTTCGATTCATGTAAGCACTTATTCCCCTGCTCAAGTATCATAGATAGGACAGATTAGGATTAACAAATGGCAAAAAAAACAAAAAAACGAGCCGAATCGTTACGAAAGAGCTGAGTTACAGATAATTTGAGCTCGGCTTGTTTACTATACAAGCTTAAAACCCGAGCTCGGAATTTGCTATCAAGTAAACAAGTCACACCGAACCTCCAGCTACTCGCAAACAGCTCGATTCGTTTGCAAAACTAAAATAAAGAATTGGTAAAATTTGCTTTATAGGTACTGTATCAGTGCACGGATGACGTTATTACAATAATAATACTGTAATCAAAATGTGGCCATCAAATGCTGTCATAGCATTATTTTAGGAGAAAATTTGCATTTTAGTGGGAGTTGGGACAAATAATGCTCCATTCATGGAGAGGTTTTAACGGAATTGCATAATACGGAACGGAGGAAAAAAATTTCTCCATACATGAAACGGACCAACTGAAATTCCTCATACATGAAACGGAGGAAAAAAATTCCCAAAACATAGAGTTGGTTTTGTAGTCGAATTTGGGTTTGAACCTAAGTTGCCCCTTCCCTAAACTTAAGTTGCACCTTATTTTTTTATAAAAAATGCCGCCAATGAGGCAAATTATAATATTTTGTCAAAGGGCTAAAATTGACAAAAAAATCAATGTAATTATAATGTTCCCTTTAAATTTTGAAAAAGTCAATATAGGCGTAACAAATTGCTACGAAGGGAGTATTTTGCAAAAGCTAGACCAAAATTTGTTTTAAATAATGTGGTCTCCTTCCCGAGACACATCAATAATTTACAAAATACTATTAACACAAAACCATCAAATATGGCACAAACCAACAATTCGCAAAATATTGACACAAGTATTAAAAAAAGAAAACTGTCGCATTTCAAAAAAAACAACCGTTGTTGCCTTGTTGATAAGTCATCCAGCTGCACCGCCTTTAAAAAAAACAGCATCAACCGGCTAAAAAATTGAGCCGGCTTTCCTGCCAATTCTGTCTAAAAAAGTCACAGTGCTTCGGCTAAAAAAGCCAACCTAAAAAAAGCCACACTGCAGAGGGAAAAAATTACCAAAATACCCTGACTTTTCATCTTATCGCGCTTCCCAATAGAACCCTATACTTTTCTCCTCCTCACCGTAGCCACACACGGTCCAAACCCTTTTAGAAGCCTCATCAGTCATCACCGATTCTCCACAGAACGTCATCAAGGTTGGGGTAACTCTCCGAGAGTTTTTGGCCGAAATGGCCATAAATTGTAATCAAATTGGGAGAATACCCATCTTACTAAACGATTTGTAAAAATATGCCATCGCTCCTTTTCAAAAGGCGTTATAGCGGTTAGGCGCCATGTGGCCGCCACGTAGATAGCTCCTTTTGAAAAGGAGCTATAATTTAAACCCTAATTGCTCCTTTTGAAAAGGAGCTATCATTCGAACCCTAATACCGCCTTTTGAAAAGGAGCTATAATTTTAACCCTAGTAGCACCTTTTGAAAAGGAGCTATATATAATCCTAACCCCAAAAACATTGACGTTAGTTATCTCAATTTTTGAAACACAAAGTGTGAGAATTTGTAGTATTATCCAAAGAAATAGACTGGCCATAAAGATATTAAAAAATTTCACGATTGTGTTAAAAAAATTAGAATTATTTTTAATTTGGAAAAGATTAGATATAAAAGAGTTGAGTGATATGATATAGAAATTTCCAAATTAACTTCCCCAAGAAACAAGAGAGGAAGAGCCCGAATTGGTAATTAGAATGTGGTACATAGTTAGAGGGAGGAGTGGTTGATTATTAGTTGTTTGTTGATTATGTAATTTGTTTACAAATATGTATGGTGGGATATACTAGCTAGTGTGAGAGAGAAACCCCAAAGAGAGGGAGAAGAGTTAGAGAGAGAAACCCACTGCATGAGTTTGTTCTTATAGAGTGACATATATTGGTTGTAGTATGATTGTTTGTGAGTACTATTAATTTTTCTCTCCCACGATCACTAAGTGAATGAATTTGCTCTCCCTTGAATTTGCTTTCTCTTAAACCTCACCTAAGTACTTAACTTATGATGATTTATGCTATTTGCACAGGCAGGCAGACAACACACAGGAAAAATTTAAAACCTTTCTTATACATGAGTGGCGAAATATACCACTCCTAGGAAATGGAGGAGAGGCCCCCCAAATATAACACAAATTGAAGATTTAAAACATGAATAGGCGAAACCATGGACAACCCAAATATCCATAGCGAGGAATCGTACCAATTAGGGGTCATATGACCCAATACCATGAAATAATTGAACCAATCGCCAAGCCAACCACCAAAAATGAAAATTTCATAACAGCATTAAGACAAATTGCATCTTGAAAATTACCTATTGAGCCAAACCCTAGTATACACATACATATATACATATACACATACATGAGACAAGGAAGATGGAGAGAGAGAGACTTACTATGAGTTACAACAGAGTGTGGAGAGCACGTCGGAGATGAGAGAGCACGCCGGAGGAGGCTGGTGACTGGAGGAGATCGCGCACCTTCGGAGGTCGCGATCAACGTGGAGTGAGAAAGAGAAATATCAGATAGGAGGAGAAAATGGGATGGTTTGATTAAAGTCTGAGTTTTTAACCTATCGCTTCTTTCCAAAAGGAGCTTTAACCTATAGCTCCTTTCCAAAAGGAGCTATAATACTTACAAAAGGCGTTATAAATCTGACTTGGACTCTTTGCCACGTAGGAACTCTATAACGCCCTTTGAAAAGGAGCGATGGCATATTTTTACAAAACGTTTAGAAAGTATTCTCTCAATTTGATTACAATTTATGGTCATTTCGGCCAAAAACTCAACCCTAGACACCCCCATTCCATGCTCAACCACATTCACCAATGGACAAGACCCCTGAAACGATATTGGATCCTTTTCCAGAAGATGTTAGGGTTTTGGTTATAAGCAACTTTAATCGAAGAGACAGCGGTCTCATGAAGAAAGTCAATGAACTCTCTGTCCTCTGCGACGTCAATATCAGCCTCTTCATCTTCTCTGGCTGCAGCCGCCTGGCGGCACTTGTGCTGTTCCTGATGGGACTTGGGTTGGAGCCACGGTACCCTCTCTCTCACTCTCTGTGTCAACATCTTGGATCCTCTTCCAGAAGATGTTAGGGTTTGGTTATACTCAACTTTTCTGGCCTTTCCTGAGTTGATGCGAAACGAAGACAAGAATAGCCGTCAGGCCTCCTTCTCCAAACGATGCAGCGGTCTCATGAAGAAAGCCAGCGAACTCTCTGTCCTCTGCGACGTCGATATCGGCCTCTTCATCTTCTTCAGCCACGACTGCCTCCACGAGTTCTGCAGCGGCGATAGGTACAGACGATTTATTCCATCCTAATGCCCCCAAATTCCTTCCTTTTTTTCCACATGTTTTTCATCTCATGAAGAAAGAGATCGTTTCTTTCTCTTCTCTCTCTTTGTAGGTCTGAAAAGCGAGACGTGTCTGTTGTGGGCACCATCGCTTCACAACCCCAATAGTCTCTAATATTATACTCCTAGAACTATGCTCGCTGGGCAAGAAGCGTACCCGTATAACCGACAACAGTTTTTCGAGTTGTTAGTGCAGTCATTATGGCTATAAGGAAAGCCGTTCCGCTCGGGCTTGCAACTTATATCTTCCATGTGACGAAACAAAAGTCCGTAGGTATGATTATCTTTTGGTTATTTGTCTCAGGATTTTTGTGAAGGAGAAGGTCCGTAAAGGAAAAAGGCTAACCGTGAGGTATTTTATTGGAAGCAATTTTTTCTGTAACAATCACTGTGATGTCTCCTCGTGTGCATGTTGGGCATTGTTACAACTTTTTTCTTCTAGGCAAGGGAATCACAGAAGAAAGCCTTTACTCGAATTTTGCTGCCTCTGTTTCCTCACTCATTTATATATAGCTTCTTGATTTAGTGCCCTTTTTATGTGTATTTGCAGTAGATTTGATGAATATTTTCTCTCTTTAAATGAAAAACTACTACTTATGTTCGAACACAATGATTGATAGTTTCCTCTTTACAAGTGTTACGATTCATAGATTGAGGGAGATAAATAGCGCTTATAGTGTCTTATCACAACCTTCTGGCTTTCTAAATGACATTCCTCAACATGTCTTCATGAAATTGTTGTAATTTTGTCCTTATGTGTTGGTTAACAAGGTTTTTCATGTTTTTTTTGTTTTTTTATGCAGTTTGAAGAATCAGAGATTGGCCTAGGTGAAAGATAAAAATGTTGTGTCATTTTTAGGTCCTGACGAATGCTGAAGAACAGAATATCTGTTGAATCCTCCCCAAGTTCATCACTCCTTTTTGAAATATCCTAACTTCTTAGCTGAGCTCATTTATCTTGGTTCCTCAATGAATGGTATTCTTGAGGAAATAGAAAAAAAATTGCATTCCCAGTTGTTTCGTGATGAACTAAAACACTAGGGGTTCCTATTAAGTGGTTGAAGAAGTTGGCACAGTGAGATGGGAAGCATTTGATGGAGATCTTTAAAGAGGGAAAAACATAATATTAGGCTAAGGCTGGAAATTAGAAGCAAATTAATTTGGATGGGTTTGGAAAATAAATGGATAGTCATCAAAACATCTATTTTATTTTACATGCAAAAATAAGTGCATGCACAAGATAATTTTGTTTCCATATCATTTTCCTTTCCTGACATTTGAAGATCCATACTTGTGGTTTTGATATATTAGCATTAGTAAAAGCAGAATCCTTGGCTAGGGGGCAAGTTAATTTGTTGAGTTAGGAAAATGGATAAATTTTCATTCAGACATCTATTTTCATTTACATACGTAAAATAAGTGCACGCACAAGTGGTTTCATTTCAGTATCATTTTCCTTTTGTTTGATCTATTCCTGTCCATAGATATACACATTTGTTTTTTTGAAAGGAGATATAAGTGTTCGTGTGTGAATATGTGTTAGGCTTGTATGATGGGTAGGGTGTTTGTGTGTGAATATTTTCTGTCTTGAAACCTTCTATTGTGTTATGGCATTGGCATGAAGAATGATTACCCAAATTTTATTTTAGCTTTTGAACATATTTATCTCCTGAAGGCCATTTATGGACAATGGTTATACTTGAAAATTATTGACTGGTACTTTGTTGGAATTCAAGATAATGTAGGTTTCATGAGTTTTTTCGTCAAAAAAGGGAAAAAAAATAATGCTCTTGAAGGTACCGAGAGTGAGTTTTGATAATTGGGTTCTATTAATGTTCTCAATCCTGTCGGAGATGGAGTTTTGCTTTCAGGAGAACAGACCTATCACCTATCCCATCCCTCAACTTATCCAATCTATCGGTCGTAGTTTTATGCATCACAAAGAAGGTTTAGTGGAGATCTCTTTCAAATAGGAAGATGCAACTTCCTTGGTCTTTCGCCACAAGGAGAAACATGATCAAAGAAAGGATTTCAATCAAGTCCTTTGATACTTAAGTAAAACCAGTTTAGCTTCTATTTCTGCTCTTTAATACTCATCCACATTTTGGCCTGTACTTCCAACTATGCCCCTGGTTGCATAAAGTTTTGTGGGTTGTCTTCCTAGTTAGTCATGACGGTTGGGGCTAATTTTTTTAAGGAGAGTGTTTTTAAACTTCCCTAGTTTGATTTTTTTAAGATCTTTAAGTTATAGATTTTATAGATTTCTTTTTGTTAGTATCCTAATACAGACTCTGTTATTTGTTTTATTGGGAAAGATAAAATGATTTTACACCATCTAAGAAAATAATTTTTGGATTTCCGGATGTTCAACAGGATGTGAATCATAGAACGATTCGATATGATTCCAATATTTCGTCATTGGTAGGTATTATGTTAGATGACCTTGGATTTAGGAAAGAGACTCCATTGTTTGATTGGTGTCATTGTGAAAATTTGGTGTATTTTCTTCGGATAGCCATTTAGGTTATGAGAGCTTGGGTATCAAAGGAGGTTTTAGTTTTAGAATGATTAGGACCGTTTGGTTGGTAACGGTAATATTTGTAGAGTTTATGAGAGTGTGTGTGGATTGCTTGGGCTATATGGAAGTGGATTGTTAAGGTATATTTTCCCGATTAGACCCTTGCATAGAACCATGGAATGTTTAGGTGTCAGATCATGGAATTTATTATATCAGTGAGCATTGCTATCATGTGGTTATTACTATCTTGTGGTTATGGGTAGTTCGACAGTAGAAGATTGTGTTGGGATAAGCTTATGAGATGAGACTTGCTATTGTTGCGTGCAAGTGAATATGGATTAATACTAATCTTGATTATTGGTGGTTTTAAGGTCATTTATTTTTTCTTAATTTGGACACATAATTCTGTAGCGATTATGGATAGAATTTGTAGTGTGCAAGATTATGTGGAATTGTATTTTAATGCTTTAGTGTGTGGGCTTAGGCCCTAAGTTGAGTGAATTAAAAGTTTTAGAATTGGTCTTGACTATTGTTATTTACTGAAATATTGTACAATGTGCTTTTCTTTTCTATGCGTTGGTTTTCATGATCTTATAAGTGACAATGACCTTATAATTGACAAGGGTGTCCGTGTTTGTATCACGATCAACACTAGGACAAATTTGCCTATGAAAGTGCCTAAATCTTAAGGCACCATATGAAAGTGCCTAAAACCGTAAGGTACCATGTATAAGAAAGTGCCTAAGATCGTAAGGTATCCTATGAAAGTGCCTTATCACAACAATCCTATGATAGGAAAGTGCACCTTAAAACCTTATCAAAGTGTCTAAACATATTTTGGCTTTATGGCTAAAAAACTCAAAAAGTTGAAGGACATCCATTGAAAATTATTTTGCTGGCATCTGACTATTTGGGTGGCTAAGGGGACTCATATTTGTAGTTGAAATTTTATAAATGTTTAATCATTTTATTAGCATCATTAGAATATCATGTGTTAAATAAGTTAGATTTGGGGTTTTGAGGCTCAGCTCAATGTATAGTACTAGTTAGTAATAGAATTTTACTCTTTAGTTATTAGCATATTTGGTTTGGACTAGGATTTGTTGTTATTCTTTCCATGACGATATTGATTCCAAATTCGATTGATGACTTAGTAGATTATCTTATTTTTTGTTTTGAACAAGTAATACTTGGGTGAAGTTAGAGTGTAATTTGAGGTATATTTTGTAGATTTCCTAATGGTTAATGTTGTGGATCGTAGTATATGTACTTTCGGAATTTATGAAGTTGGATGTAGAAGAGAGAATCTAATAGCTAGAAAATGGACATTGGTCCTCTACGTATTTGGCTGGAGAAAAGTAATTTGACTTCAGAAATTGTGCCTGCACTACTCTTTTTGTTTTACACTGCAGACGCTGAGAGTTGAATTCGAGAGGCTTACTTAGTATTAGTCCTAAATTGGAGTAGTAATTTATTTATGATAACGAGGGCAGTGGATCGTGATTTGAGAGTTCACTTAAATTATTGTGTTGTTAGTGTAGTGTACAAAAAAAGGAACCAAAAGTGTTGTTTATTGAGAAGTTAGATTCATGGAACTGGAAGAAATATGAAAAGCTTTGAAGTGTAAGGGCTTTAGTGGTGGAGATTTGTTATTTATACCTAAGTGGCCTGTACATCATTATTGTCGAATCATTCGGCGAATTTTTGGCTAGGATTGTTTTGGGCTGTTTCGTTATTATGAGTTTGGTTAGTATTTTTTTTGTCTTGGAGTGAGTTCCTTATGATAATGTCAATGTGCATATGTGCAATGATTTCTTTGTGTACATACTTCTGATCCTTGGTTGATAAAGAAAAAAAAAATTTCAACTTGGTTTTAGAGTGATTTTTTGTTGATTTGGAGGATTTATTGTTATATGATGAGAAGATAAAGAAATTGCTTTCAACATACATAGTATTTGGTAAATATAGAGGGTTTATTTATTTTTGGATGGAAACACATATTTGAAAGTGCTTTGGTGATGTAAATATATTGGGTTGTATGGTCATTAAATTTGGAGAAATAGTATTTATGGTGAGCATATATTTTTGGAGACTAATTTATGGATTCGATTAGTACTTTTTCTTCAGTAAGTTGTGAAGGTTGGGGCTAATATATTTAAGGATGGTGCTTTTAGATTTCCCTTTTTGGATTTTCTTTAAATCCTAGAGCTTCTCCGAGTTTTTATAAATGTTATAGACTTGTCATTGTTAGTATCCTAATCCAGACTCTGTTGTTGGTGTATTGGAACAAATAAATGATATTACACCATCTAAGAAAAGTACTTTGGATTTGCAGATATTTAATAGGAAGTGAATAGTACCACGAGTCCATAGGATTCCAATGTTTTTTCGTTGATAAGTATTATGTTAGATGACCTAGGATTTAGGAGAGAGATTTTATTGTTTGATTGTTGTCATTGTAGAAATTTGGTGTATTTTGTTGTGATAGCCATTTAGGATGTGAGAACTTGTGGATCAATGGTGGTTTTAGTTTTAGAATGGTTAGGATCGTTTGGTTGGTAACGACAATGTATGTGGAGTTCTTGTGAGTGTGGATTGCTTGGGCTATAATGATGTGGATTGTTAGGGTACGTTTTGCTGATTAGACCATTGCGTAGAAGAATGGAATGTTTAGGTGTCGATTATGGAATTAACTGTATCAATGAGCTTATGAGTAGTTCGGTATTAGAAGATTGTGTCGGGATAAACTTATGACATTAGACCTGCTATTGTGACATTTAAGTGAATATGAAGTAATATTGATCTTGATTATTGTTGATTTTGGGATCATTTACTTCTTTCTAAATTTGGAGACACATGACTCTGTAGCGAATAAGGATAGAATTTCAAGTGTGCAAGATTCTATGGAATTATATTTTAATGCTTCAGTGCGTGGGTTAAGGCCCCAAGTTGTTGTGTGAATTAAAAGTTTTAGAGTTGGTCCTGACAATTGTTATTTATTGGAATGTTGTACTATGGGCTTTTCTTTTCGATGGATTAGTTTTCACGACTTTACAGAAGTTTAGTAATTGGCAAAAGTTTCCATGTCTATATGACGATCAATAATAATTTTCTCTCTTTGGGTGGTTAAGGGGACTCAGACTTGTAGTTGAAATTTGGTAAAAGTTTATTCATTTTTTAGCATAATTGGTTAGTAATAGAAGTTTACTCATTAGTTATTGGCTTAATCAGTTTGCACTAGGATTTCTTATTATTCTTTCCATGACTATGCTGATTCCAAATTCGATCGATGACTTGGTTTCTTTTTTGGTTTTGAATAAGTAATTCTTGGGTGAAGTTGGAGTGTAATTTGAGGTATATTTTTGTGGACTTCCTAATGGTTAATGTTGTGGATCGTAGTAAGTTGTTTCGAAAAAAATCCACTTTGGTAGGAGAATGTATGTGTACTTTTAGAATTTATGGAGGTTGATGTAAATTGGAGAATCTAATATCTAGAAAATAGACATTGGACTTCTACTTATCTTGCTAGAGTAAAGTAATTAGACTTCAAGAACTATGGCCGCTCTACTCTTATTCTTTTACATTGCAGACACAGAGAGTTGGATTTGCGAGGCTTACTTAGTATTAGTACTAAATTGTTGTGGTAATTTGTTTATGGCAACTTGGGCAGTGGATCATGATTTGAGAGTTCAATTAAATTGGTGTGTATTAAGTAAAGCATACAAAAAAGATGAACAAAAGCGTTGTTTATTAAGAAGTTAGATTAATGGAACAGGAAGAAATATGAAAAGTTTTGAAAAATGCAAAGATTTTAGTGGAGGAGATTTTTTATTCATACTTAAGTGGCCTATACATCTTTGTTGTCCAATCATTGGGCGAATTTTAGGCTAGGATTCTTTTGGGCCGTTTAGTTATTATGAGATTGGCTTTGTACTTTTTTATCTTGGAGTGAGTTCCTTATGATAACGTTTGTATACATATGCGCATTTATTTCTTTGTGTACATACTTCTAATCCTTGGTTGTTCAAGGGGAAAAATATACTTCAGTTTAGTTCTGGGATGATTTTGTGTTGGTTTGGAGGGGGAAAAAAATATTTCAATTTAGTTCAGGGATGATTTTGTGTTGGTTTGGAGGACTAATTTTTATGTGATGTCAAGATGTGGGAATTGCTTTCAACATACATAGTATTTTGTAAACATAGAGAGTTTATTTATGTTAGGATGGAAACACATATTTGAGTGTGCTTTGGTGATGTAAATGTATTGGGTTATACGGTCATCGAATTTGGAGATATAGTATTGATGGTGTGTGCGTGGTTTTGGAGACTAATTTATGGATGAGATTGAGACTTTTTTTTTCCCAGTTAGTCGTTAAGGTTGGGGTTAATTTTTTAGAGGAGAGTGTTCTTAGACTTCCATAGTTGGATTTTCTTTAGATCTTCAAGTTATAGATTTTATAAACTTCTTTTTGTTTGTAACCTAATCCAGACTCTGTTATTGGTTTTATTGGGAAAGATAAATGATTTTACATAATCTAAGAATACTTTTTTGATTTTCAGATGTTCAACAGGATGTGAATGATAGAACAATTCAATAGGATTCCAATGTTTTGTCATTGGTAGGTATTATGTTAGATGACATTGGATTTAGGAAAGAGACTCCATTGTTTGATTGGTGTCATTGTGGAAATTTGGTGTATTTTCTTCGGATAGCCATTTAGGTTATGAGACCTTAGGGATCAAGGGAGGGTTTAGTTTTAGAATGATTAGGACTGTTTGGTTGGTAATGGCAATATTTGTTGAGTTCTTGAGAGTGTGTGGATTGCTTAGGCTTTATGGAAGTGGATTGTTAAGGTATATTTTCCCGATTAGACCCTTGCATAGAACCATGGAATGCTTAGGTGCCAGATCATGGAATTTATTATATTTCAGTGAGCATTGTTGTGTTGTGTTTATTACTATCTTGTGGTTATGGGTAGTTTGGCAGTAGAAGATTGTGTTGGGATAAACTTAAGTGATGAGACCTGCGATTGTTGCATTCAAGTGAATGTGGATTAATACTAATCTTGATTATTGGTGGTTTTAAGATCATTTACTTTTTCTTAATTTGGACAGATAATTCTATAGCGATTATGGATAGAATTTGTAGTGCGCAAGATTATGTGGAATTGTATTTTAATACTTCAGTGCGTGGGCTTAGGCCCTAAGTTGAGGGAATTAAAAGTTTTAGAGTTGGTCTTGACTATTCTTATTTATTGGGATATTGTACAATGGGCTTTTCTTTTCGATGTGTTGGTTTTCAAGACCTTACCATTGACAAGGGTGTTCTACGTTTGTATCATGATCAACACTTGGACAAATTTGCCTATGAAAGTGCCTAAAACCTTAAGGCACCATATGAAAGTGCCTAAAACCCTAGTACACCCTATATATTAAAGTGCCTAAGACCCTAAGGTATCCTATGAAAGTGTAACCACAAAAATCCTATTGTTGAAAAATGTATGCATTATAATTTGTTGGAAAATTATATGTATCTCTATTAATTATTTTGATGATTAATTCAATGATATTTTTATTCGGCAAATATAAAATTATCGAAAAGTCCTTTTACGGACTAAATATTTTTGTAACCTTGAAAAATAGCATAAAGTCTCGGATTCAATGATTAATAGTCACATAGACTTATTGAGCTCAACACGTGCTTTAACGGATTTATTTAGACAAATTTTTGAGCTACAGGTTGACGAACCGGCTGACAGGCTGGCTGTCAGACCAGAGGAGTGTGTCTACCGGAGGGCACCGGACGACAAACCGAACGACCGCCTGGTCGACCGCCCGGACGACCGGCCAAAGCGAATTTCGTCCAGTTGTGCATTTCCAGATCTAAATCCAACGGCTCAAATTAAACTCCAACGGCAGGATTTGAAGTACAACGGCTAGAGAGCAGAACCAGGGGCATAAAGCACTTGAATTCATTATTGATTCAACACAACAAAAAGCTCTTACACTTTCCAAGCAAAAAGCTATTGCTCTTTTCTCTCCCACATCCAAGATCAGCAATCTCATTCTCTTACACTGTCATATTTCTCTTTTATGAGATAAACCTTGATTGTTTGTTGTGAGCTTTCATCTTCTTATCATTCCTCTCAAATTGTAACCCTAAGTGAGTGATTGAGAGACATCACTTGTAATCTTAGAAGACTAAAATCTTGTAGGATTTTGGGTTTTGGTTTTTGAGAGGTTTTCGGAGAAAACTTTTGCAGTTGTGCTAGCTCCTCGGGAAAGCTAGAGGTATATGGTTTTTGTAAGCACCTGCAAGACTTACAAGTTGTAATCTTTCAAAGATTAGTGGAACCTTCAAGTAATTGCTTGAGGAGAAGTGGAGTAGGCCGAACCGTGGACAAATCCGAACCGAACCACTATAAACGGGTTCTATCTCTCTTTCTCTCATTCTATTTGATTGCATACTTATTATTTGCATATATTGTTAGAGATAATTTTTATCGGTGATTTTTATTAGCAATCCTATTCACCCCCCACCCCCCCTCTAGGTTGCATTATTTGGGTAACACCTACGATAGGAAAGTGCACCCTAAAACTCTATCAAAGTGCCTAAACAAGTTTTTGCCTTATGGCTTAAAAACTCAAAAAGTTGAAGGACCTCCACTGAAAATTATTTTGCTGGCGTCTGGCTATTTGGGTTGCTTAGGGGATTCATATTTGTAGTTGAAATTTGGTAAATGTTAAGCATTTTATTAGCGTCATTAGAATATCATGTATTAAATAACTTAGATTTTGGGTTTTGAGGCTGAGCTCAATGTATAGTACTAGTTGGTAATAGAATTTTACACTTTAGTTATTGGCATAGTTGCTTTGGACTAGGATTTGTTGTTATTCTTTCCATGACGATGCTGATTCCAAATTCGATTGATGACTTAGTTGATTATCTTATTCTTTGTTTTGAATAAGTAATTCTTGGGTGAAGTTGGAGTGTAATTTGAGGTATATTTTTATAGATTTCCTAATGGTTAATGTTGTGGATCGTAGTATATGTACTTTCGGAATTTATGAAGTTGGCTGTAGAAGAGAAAATCTAATAGCTAGAAAATGGAGTAGTAATTTGTTTATGGTAACGAAGGCAGTGGATCATAATTTGAGAGTTCACTTAAATTGGTTTGTTGTTAGTGTAACGTACAAAAAAAGGGACCAAAAGTGTTATTTATTGAGAAGTTGGATTCATGCAACTGGAAGAAATATGAAAAGTTTTGAAGTGTAAGGGCTTTAGTGGTGGAGATTTGTTATTCATATCTAAGATGCCTGTGCATCATTATTGTCGAATCATTCGGCAAATTGTAGGCTAGGATTGTTTTGAGCTGTTTCGTTATTATGAGTTTTGTTAGTATTTTTATTTATTTATCTTGGAGTGAGTTTCTTTTGATAATGTCTGTGTACATATGCGCAATGATTTCTTTGTGGACATACGTTTGATTCTTGTTTGTCAAAGGAAAAAATATATATGTCAACTTAGTTTTGAAGTGATTTTTTTGCTGATTTGGTGGATTTATTGTTATATGATGAGAAGATGGATAAATTGCTTTCAACATACATAGTATTTGGTAAACATAGAGGGTTTATTTATTTTTGGATGGAAACACATATTTGAAAGTGCTTTGGTGACGTAAATATATTGGGTTTTATGCTGGAGAAATAGTATTTATGGTGAGCACATATTTTTGGAGACTAATTTATGAACGAGACTAGTACTTTTTCCTCAGTAAGTTGTGAAGGTTGGAGCTAATTTATTTAAGGATGGTGTTCTTAGATTTCCCTATTTGGATTTTCTTTAAATTCTAGAGACTCTTCAAGTTGTTATATATTTTATAGACTTCTCATTGTTAGTATCCTAATCCAAACTCTGTTATTGGTTTATTGGAAAAAATAAATGATTTTACCTCAACCAATAAAATACTTTTGGATTTGCAGATATTCAATAGGAGGTGAATAGTAGCACGAGTCCGTAGGATTCCAATGTTTCGTCGTTGATAAGTAGTATGTTAGATGACTTAGGATTTAGGAAAGATACTTTATTGTTTGATTGCTGTCATTGTAGAAATTTGGTGTATTTTGTTGTGATAGCCATTTAGGTTGTGAGAACTTGGAGATCAATGGATGTTTTAGTTTTAGAATGGTTAAGATCGTATGGTTGGTAACGACAATGTATGTGGAGTTCTTGTGAGTGTGGATTACTTGGGCTATATTGAAGTGGATTGTTCGGGTATGTTTTGCTGATTAGACCCTTGTGTAGAAGAATGAAATGTTTAGGTGTTGATTATAGAATTAACTGTATCAATGAGCTTATGAGTAGTTCAGTATTAGAAGATTGTTTCGGGATAAACTCATGACATTAGACCTGCTATTTTGACATTCAAGTGAATAAGGAGTAAAATTGATCTTGATTATTGTTGATTTTGGGATCATTTACTTCTTTCTTAATTTGGATACACATGATTCTGTACCGAATAAGGACAGAGTTTTAAGTGTTCAAGATTCTATGAAATTATATTTTAATGCTTCAGTGCGTGGGTTTAGGCACTAAGTTGAGTGAATTAAAAGTTTTAGAGCTGGTCCTGACAATTGTTATTTATTGGGATGTTGTACTATGGGCTTTTCTTTTGAATGGATTAGTTTTCACGACCTTACAGAAGTTTAGTAATTGGCAAAAGTGTCCATGTCTATATGACGATCAATAATAATTTTCTCTCTTTAGGTGGTTAAGAAGACTATAACTTGTAGTTGAAATTTGGTAAATGTTTATTCGTTTATTAGCATCATTGGTTAGTAATAGAAGTTTACTCATTAGTTATTGCCTTATTCGGCTTGCGCTAGGATTTCTTGTTATTCTTTCAATGACTATGTTGATTCCAAATTCACTCGATGACTTGGTTGATAATCTTTTTTTTTTGTTTTTGTTTTTGAATGAGTAATTCTTGGGTGAAGTTGGAGTGTAATTTGAGGTATATTTTTTTGGATTTCCTAATGGTTAATATTGTGGACCGTAGTAAGTTGTTCAGGGAAAAAATTCCATTTTGGTAGGAGAACGTATATGTATTTTCAGAATTTATGGAGTTGGATGTACATGAGAGAATCGAATAGCTAGAAAATGGACATTGAACCTCTACGTATCATGCTGTAGTAAAGTAATTAGACTTCAAGAACTGTGGCCGAACTACTCTTACTCTTTTACACTGCAGACATAGAGATTTGGATTTGCGAGGCTTGCTCAGTATTAATCCTAAATTGGAGTGGTAATTTGTTTATGGCAACTAGGCCAGTGGATCATGATTTGAGAGTTCAATTAAATTGGTGTGTATTAAGTGGAGTGTACAAAAAAAAGACCAAAAGTATGGTTTATTAAGAAGTTTAATAGAACTGGAAGAAATATGAAAAGCTTTGAAGTGTAAGGATTTTAGTGGTGGAGATTTGTTATTCGTACCCAAGTGGCCCATACATAATTGTTGTGGCTTATCACTGGTCGAATTGTATGCTAGGATTCTGTTGGGCCGTTTCGTTATTATGAGACAGGATTGGTACTTTTTTTTTGTTTTTTTTTTATCTTGGAGTGAGTTCTTTATGATAGCGTTTGTATACATATGCGCATTGATTTTTTTGTGGACATATTTCTAATACTTCGTTGTCTAAGGGGAAAATTATACTTCAATTTTGTTCTGGGATGATTTTGTATTGGTTTGGAGGGGAGAAAAAATACTTCAATTTAGTTCAGGGATGATTTTGTGTTTGTTTGGAGGAATTATTGTTACGTGATGTGAAGATGGTGAAATTGCTTTCAACATACATAGTATATAGTAAACATAGAAAGTTTATTTATGTTTGGATTGAAACACATATTTGAGAGTGCTTTGGTGATGTAAATGTATTGGGTTGTACGGTCATCGAATTTGGAGAAATTGTATTAATGGTATGTGCATTTTTTTGGAGACTAATTTATGGATGAGATTGGTACTTTTTTTTTCCCAATTAGTCATGAAGGTTGGGACTCATTTATTTAAGGAGAGTGTTCTTAGACTTCCCTAGTTGGATTTTCTTTAGATCTTTGAGTTATAGATTTTATAGACTTCTTTTTGTTAGTATCCTAATCCAGACTCTGTTATTGGTTTTATTGGGAAAGAAAAATGATTTTACACCATTAGAGAAAATACTTTTTGGATTTTCGGATGTTCAGCAGGATGTGAATAGTAGAACGATTCGATAGGATTCCAATGTTTCGTCATTGGTAGGTATCATGTTAGATGACCTTGGATTTAGGAAAGAGACTGCATTGTTTGATTGGTGTCATTGTGGAAATTTGGTGTATTTTCTTTGGATAGCCATTTAGGTTTTGAGAGGTTGGAGATCAATGGAGGTTTTAGTTTTAGAACGATTAGGACCATTTGGTTGGTAACGGCAATATATGTAGAGTTCATGAGAGTGTGTTGATTGCTTGGGCTATACGGAGGTGGATTGTTAGGGTATATTTTGCCGACTAGACCCTTGCATAGAACCATGGAATGTTTAGGTGTCAGATCATGGAATTTAGTGTATCAGCGAGCGTTACTATCTTATGGTTATGGGTAGTTCGGCAGTAGAAGATTGTATTGGGATAAATTTATGCGATGAGACCTACTTTTGTTGCGGTCATGTGAGTATGGATTATTACTAATCTTGATTATTGGTGGTTAAGATCATTTACTTTTTCTTAATTTGGACACATAGTTTTGTAACGATTATGGATAGACTTTGTAGTGTGCAAGATTCTATGGAATTGTATTTTAATGCTTTAATGCGTGGGCTTAGGCCCTAAGTTGAGCGATCTTAAAGTTTTAGAGTTGGTCTTGACTATTGTTGTTTATTGGGATATTGTACAATGCTCTTTTCTTTTCGATGCGTTGGTTTTCATGACCTTATAATTGACAAGGGTGTCCATGTCTGTATCATGATCAACACAAGGACAAATTTGCCTATGAAAGTGCCTAAAACCTTAGGGTACCATATATGAAAGTGCCTAAAACCATAGGATACCCTATATATGAAAGTGCTTAAGACTCCAAGGTACCCTATATATGAAAGTGGCTAAGGCCTTAAGTTACCCTATGAAAGTGCCTAACCACAAAAACCCTATAATACGAAAGTGCATCCTAAAACTCCTTCAAAGTGCCTAAACATTTTGGGCCTTATGGCTAAAAAACTCAAAAAGTTAAAGGATCTCCACTGAAAATTATTTTGCTGGTGTCTGGCTATTCGGGTGGCTATGGGGACTCATATTTGTAGTTGGAATTTGGTAAATGTTTAATCGTTTTATTAGCATCATTAGAATATCATGTGTTAAATAAGTTAGATTTGGGGTTTTGAGGCTCAGCTCAATGTATAGTACTAGTTAGTGATAGAATTTTTCTCATTAGTGATTGGCATATTCGGTTTGGGCTAGGATTTGTAGTTATTCTTTCCATGACTATGCTGCTGCCAAATTCGATTGACGACTTGGTTGATTATCTTATTTTTTGTTTTGAATGAGTAATTCTTGGGTAAAGTTGGAGTGTAATTTGAGGTATATTTTTGTAGATTTCCTAATGGTTAATGTTGTGGATCGTAGTATACATACTTTTGGAATTTATGCAGTTGGATGTAGAAGAGAGAATCTAATAGCTAGAAAATGGACATTGGACCTCTACATATCATGCTGGAGTAAAGTAATTTGACTTCAATAATTGTGGCATCGCTACTCTTTTTGTTTTACACTGCAGATGCAAAGAGTTGAATTCGAGAGGCTTACTTAGTATTAGTCCTAAATTGGAGTAGTAATTTGTTTATGGTAACTAGGGCAGTGGATCATGATTTGAGAGTTCACTTAAATTGTTGTGTTCTTAGTGTAGCGTACAAAAAAAGGGGTCCAGAAGCGTGGTTTATTGAGATGTTAGATTCATGGAACTGCAAGAAATATGAAAAGCTTTGAAGTGCAAGGATTTTAGTGGTGGAGATTTTGTTAGTCATACTTAAGTGGCCTGTACATCATTATTGTCTAATCCTTGGGCGAATTGTAGGCTAGGATTCTTTGGGCTATTTCGTTAGTATGAGTTTGGTTAGTATATATTTTTTATCTTTGAGTGAGTTCCTTATGATAATGTCTGTGTACATATGCGCAATAATTTCTTTGGGGACATACTTTTGATCCTTGGTTGTCAAAGGAAAAAAAAATACTTCAACTTAGTTTTGGAGCGATTTTGTGTTGATTTGGAGGATTTATTGTTATATGATGAGAAGATGGAGAAGGGCTAATTTATTTAGGGATGGTGTTCCTAGATTTTCCTATTTGGATTTTCTTTAAATTCTAGAGATTCTTCGGGTTGTTATGTATTTTATAGACTTCTTTTTATTAGTATCTTAATCCAGACTCTGTTATTGGTTTATTGGAAAAAATAAATGATTTTGCACAATTTAAGAAGGGAAATGATAATGCCAAAACGGTTTTTGTTGGTGTCAAAACTCTAGTTTACAAAAGGCTTGTATCATTTGTAATATCATTTGTACAAGATTTTTATGCATTGTAGTTTTGGCACCAACAAAAACTGTTTTGGCATTATTACTACCCTTTATGAAAATACTTTTTGTATTTGTAGATATTCAACAAGAGGTGAATAGTAGCATGAGTCCATAGTATTCCAATGTTTCCTCCTTGATAAGTCTTATGTTATATGACCTCGGATTTAGGAGAGAGACATTATTGTTTGATTGGTGTCATTGTAGAAATGTGGTGTATTTTCTTGTGATAGCCATTTAAGTTTTGAGAACTTTGGGATTAATGGTGGTTATAGTTTTAGAATGGTTAGGATCGTTTGGTTGGTAATGATAGTATATGTAGAGCTCATGTGAGTGTGGATTGCTTGGGCTATAATGAAGTGGATTGTTAGGATACATTTTGCTGATTAGACCCTTGCGTAAAAGAATGAAATGTTTCGGTGTCGATTATGGAATTAACTGTATCAATGAGCGTTATTATCTTTGGTTATGGGTAGTTCGGAAGTAGAAGATTGTGTCGAGATAAACTTATGACATTAGACCTGCTATTGTGACATTCAAGTGAATATAGAGTAATATTAATCTTGATTATTGTTGATTTTGGGATCATTTACTTCTTTCTTAATTTGGAGACACATGATTCTGTAGCGAATAAGGATATGGAATTTTAAGTGTGCAAGATTCTATGGAATTATATTTTAATGCTTCAGTGCGTGGGTGTAGGCCCTAAGTTGTGTGAATTAAAAGTTTTAGAGTTGGTCCTGATAGTTGTTATTTATTGGAATATTGTACTATAGGCTTTTCTTTTGGATGCATTAGTTTTCATGACCTTACAGAAGTTTAGTAATTGACAAAGGTGTCCGTGTCTATATGATGATCAACAATAATTTTCTCTCTTTGGGTGGTTAAGGGGACTCAGACTTGTAGTTGGAATTTAGTAAATGTTTATTCGTTTAATAACATCATTGGTTAGTAATAGAAGTTTACTAATTAGTTATTGACTTATTCGATTTGCACTAGGATTTCTTATTATTCTTTCCATGATTATGCTGATTCCAAATTCGATCGATGACTTGGTTTCTTTTTTGTTTTGAATAAGTAATTCTTGGGTGAAATTGGAGTGTAATTTGAGGTGGACTTCCTAATGGTTAATGTTGTGGATTGTAGTAAGTTGTTCTGGGAAAAAATCCACTTTGGTAGGAGAATGTATATGTTTTTTTAGAATTTATGGAGGTTGATGTAAATGAGAGAATCTACTAGCTAGAAAATGGACATTGGACCTCTACGTATCTTGCTGGAGTAAAGTAATTAGACTTCAAGAACTATAGCCGCACTACTCTTATCCTTTTACACTACAGACACAGAAAGTTGGATTTGTGAGGCTTACTTAGTATTAGTCCTAAATTGGAGTGGTAATTTGTTTATGGCAACTAGGACAGTGGATTATGATTTGAGAGTTCAATTAAATTGGTGTTTAAGTGGAGCATACAAAAAAGATGACCAATAGCTTTGTTTATTAAGAAGCTAGATTCATGGAACATGAAGAAATATGAAAAGCATTGAAGTGTAAGGATTTTAGTGGAGGAGATTTTGTATTCATATCTAAGTGGCCTATACATCATTGTTGTCTCATCATTGGGCGAATTGTAGGCTAGGATTATTTTGGGCCGTTTCGTTAGTATGAGATTGACTTTGTACTTTTTTATCTTGGAGTGAGTTCCTTATGATAGCGTTTGTATACATATGCACATTGATTTTTTTGTGGACATACTTCTAATCCTTGGTTGTTCAAAGGGAAAAATATACTTCAGTTTAGTTCTGAGATGATTTTGTGTTGGTTTGGAGGGGGAAAAAAATACTTCAATTTAGTTCAAGGATGATTTTGTGTTGGTTTGGAGGAGTTATTGTTATTTGATGTGAAGATGCTGGAATTGCTTTCAACATACATAGTATATAGTAAACATAGAGAGTTTATTTATATTTGGATGGAAACACATATTTACGAGTGCTTTGGTGATGTAAATGTATTGGGTTGTACGGTCATCGAATTTGGAAAAATAGTATTGATGGTGTGTGCGTTTTTTTGGATTATGGATGAGATTGGTACGTTTTTTTTCCCAGTTAATCATGACGGTTGAGGCTAATTTTTTTTAAGGAGAGCGTTCTTAGACTTCCCAAGTTTGATTTTCCTTAAATCTTTGAGTTATGGATTTTATAGACTTCTTTTTGTTAGTATCCAAATATAGACTCTGGTAATAGTTTTATTGGGAAAGATAAATGATTTTACACCATCTAAGAAAATACTTTTTTGATTTTCGGATGTTCAACAGGATGTGAATGATAGAACGATTCGATAGGATTCCAATGTTTCATCATTCGTAGGTATTATGTTAGATGACCTTGGATTTAGGAAAGAGACTCCATTGTTTGATTAGTGTTATTGTGGAAATTTGGTGGAATTTCTTCGGATAGCCATTTAGGTTATGAGAGCTTAGGGATCAATGGTGGTTTTAGTTTTAGAATGATTAGGATCGTTTGGTTGGTAACGGTAATATTTGTAGAGTTCATAAGAGTGTGTGGATTGCTTGGGCTTTATGGAAGTGGATTGCTAAGGTATATTTTCTCGATTAGACCCTTGCATAGAACCATGGAATGCTTAGGTGTCAGATGATGGAATTTATTTTATATCAGTGAGCATTGCTATCTTGTGTTTATTACTATCTTGTGGTTATGGGTAATTCGGCAGTAGAAGATTGTGTTGGGATAAACTTATGTGATGAGACCTGCTATTTGTTGCGTTCAAGTGAATAAGGATTAATACTAATCTTGATTATTGGTGATTTTAAGATCATTTACTTTTTCTTAATTTGGACACATAATTTTGTAGCGATTATTGGGATATTGCACATTGGGCTTTTCTTTTCGATGCGTTGGTTTTCATGACCTTATAATTGACAATGGTGTCCATGTCTGTATCATGATCTGCACTAGGACAAATTTGCCTATGAAAGTGCCTAAACCTTAAGGCACCATATGAAAGTGTCTAAAGACGTAGGATACCCTATATATAAAAGTGCCTAAGACCCTAAGGCATCCTATGAAAGTGTTTAACCACAAAAACCCTATAATAGGGAAGTGCACCCTAAAACCCTATCAAAGTGTCCAAACATGTTTTGGCCTTATGGCTAAAAACTCAAAAAGTTGAAGGACCTCCACTGAAAATTATTTTGCTGGCGTCTGGCTATTTGGGTTGCTAAGGGGACTCGTATTTGTAGTTGAAATTTGGTAAATGTTTAATCATTTTATTAGCATCATTAGAATATCATGTGTTAAATAAGTTAGATTTGGGGTTTTGAGGCTCAGCTCAATGTATAGTACTTGTTAGTAATAGAATTTTACTATTTAGTTATTGGCATATTCGGTTTGGACTAGGATTTGTTGTTATTCTTTCCATGACAATACTGATTCCAAATTCGATTGATGACTTAGTTGATTATCTTATTTTTTGTTTTGAATAAGTAATTCTTGGGTGAAGTTGGAATGTAATTTGATGTATATTTTTGTAGATTTCCTAATGGTTAATGTTGTGGATCATAGTATATGTACTTTCGGAATTTATGAAGTTGGATGTAGAAGAGAGAATCTAATAGCTAGAAAATGGACATTGGACCTCTACGTGTCTGGCTAGAGTAAAGTAATTTGACTTCAATAATTGTGCCTGCGCTACTCTTTTTGTTTTACACTGCAGATGTTGGGAGTTGAATTTGAGAGGCTTACTTCCTATATTGGAGTAGTAATTTGTTTATGGTAACTAGGGCAGTGGATCATGATTTGAGAGTTCACTTAAATCTGTTTGTTGTTAGTGTAGCGTACAAAAAAAAGGACCAAAAGTGTTGTTTATTGAGAAGTTGGATTCAAGGAACTGGAAGAAATATGAAAAGCTTTGAAGTGTAAGAGCTTTAGTGGTGGAGATTTGTTATTCATACCTAAGTGGCCTGTACATCATTATTGTCGAATCATTCGATGAATTGTTGGCTAGGATTGTTTTGGGCTATTTCATTATTATGAGTTTTGTTAGTATTTTTTTTTATCTTGAAGTGAGTTTCTTATGATAATGTCTCTGTACATATGCACAATGATTTCTTTGTTGACGTACTTCTGATCCTTGGTTGTCAAAGGAAAAAAAAAATATCAACTTAGTTTTGGAGAGATTTTTTGTTGATTTGGAGGATTAATTGTTATATAATGAGAAGATGGAGAAATTGCATTCAACATACATAGTATTTGGTTAACATAGAGGGTTTATTTATTTTTGGATGGAAACACATATTTGAAAGTGCTTTGGTGATGTAAATATAATGGATTGTATGGTCATTGAATTTCGAGAAATATTATTTATGGTGAGCATATATTTTTGGAGACTAATTTATGGATGAGACTATTACTTTTTCTTCAGTAAGTTGTGAAGGTTGGGGCTAATTTATTTAAGGATGGTGTTGTTAGATTTCCCTATTTGGATTTTTCTTCAAATCCTAGAGATTCTTCGAGTTGTTATATATTTTGTAGACTTCTAATTGCTAGTATCGTAATCTAGACTCTGTTATTGGTTTATTGGAAAAAATAAATGATTTTACACCATCTAAGAAAATACTTTTGGATTTGCAGATAATAAATATGAGGTGAATAGTAGCACGAGTCCATTGAATTCCAATGTTTCATCGTTGATAAGTATTATGTTAGATGACCTAGGATTTTAGGAGAGAGACTTTATTGTTTGATTGCTGTCATTGTAGAAATTTGGTGTATTTTGTTGTGATAGCCATTTAGGTTGTGAAAACTTGGGGATCGATGGTGGTTTTAGTTTTCGTATGGTTAGGATCGTTTTGTTGGTAACGACAATATATGTGGAGTTCTTGTGAGTGTGGATTGCTTGGGCTATAATGAAGTGGATTGTTAGGGTATGTTTTGCTGATTAGACCCTTGCGTAGAAGAATGGAATGTTTAGGTGTCGATTATAGAATTAACTGTATCAATGAGCTTATGAGTAGTTCGGTATTAGAATATTGGGTCGGGATAAACTTATGACATTAGACCTACTATTGTGACTTTCAAGTGAATATGGAGTAATATTGATCTTGATTATTGTTGATTTTGGGATCATTTGCTTCTTTCTTAATTTAGAGACACATGATTCTGTAGCAAATAAGGATAGAATTTTAAGTGTGCAAGATTCTAAGGAATTATATTTTAATGCTTCAGTGCGTGGGTGTAGGCCCTAAGTTGTGTGAATTAAAAGTTTTAGAGTTGGTCCTGACAATTGTTATTTATTGGGTTGTTGTACTATGGGCTTTTCTCTTGGATGGATTAGTTTCACGACCTTACAGAAGTTTAGTAATTAGCAAAAATTTCCATGTCTATATGACGATCAATAATAATTTTCTCTATTTGGGTGGTTAAGGGGACTCAGACTTGTAGTTAGAATTTGGTAAATGTTTATTCGTTTATTAGCATCATTGGTTAGTAATAGAAGTTTACTCATTAGTTGTTGGCTTATTCGGTTTGGGCTAGGATTTCTTGTTATTCTTTCCATGACTATGCTGATTCCAAATTCGATCGATGACTTGGTTGATTATCTTCTTTTTTGTTTTGAATGAGTAATTCTTGGGTGACGTTGGAGTGTAATTTGAGGTATATTTTTGTGGACATCCTAATGGTTAATATTGTGGATTGTAGTAAGTTGTTTCGGGAAAAAATTACACTTTGGTTGGAGAACGTATGTATTTTCAGAATTTTATGGAGTTAGATGTAAACGAGAGAATCTAACAGTTAGAAAATGGACATTGGACCTCTACGTATCATACTAGGGTAAAGTAATTAGATTTCAAGAACTTTGGCCGCACTACTCTTATTCTTTTACACTGCAGACATAGAGATTTGGATTTGCGTGGCTTGCTCAATATTAATCCTAAATTGGAGTGTTAATTTGTTTATGGCAACTAGGGCAGTGGATCATGATTTCAGAGTTCAATTAACTTGGTGTGTATTAAGTGGAGCGTACAAAAAAAAAGCCTAAAAGTATGGTTTATTAAGAAGTTTAATGGAACTGGAAGAAATATGAAAAGTTTTGAAGTGTAAGGACTTTAGTGGTGGAGATTTGTAATTCATACCTAAGTGGCCTGTACATCATTATTGTCTAATTATTGGGCGAATTGTAGGCTAGGATTCTTTGGGCTGTTTCGTTATTATGCGTTTGGTTAGTATTATTATTTTTTTATCTCGGAGTAAGGCCTTATGATAATGTCTGTGTACATATGCGCAACAATTTCTTTGTGGACATACTTCTGATCCTTGGTTGTCAAAGGAAAAAAAAAATACTTCAACTTAGTTTTGGAGTGATTTTGTGTTGATTTGGAGGATTTATTATTATATGATGAGAAGATGGAGAATTTGCTTTCAACATACATAGTATTTGGTAAACATAGAAGGTTCTTTTATTTTTGTAAGGAAACACATATTTGAATGTGCTTTGATGATGTAAATATGTTAGGTTGTTTGGTCATTGAATCTGGAGAAATATTATTTATGGTCAGCATGTATTTTTGGAGACTAATTTATGGATGAGACTAGTACTTTTTCTTCAGTAAATTGTGAAGGTTGGGGCTAATTTATTTAAGGATGGTGTTCTTAGATTTCCATATTTGGATTTTCTTTAAATCCTAGAGATTTTTCGAGTTGTTATATATTTTATAGACTTCTTTTTATTTGTATCCTAATCTAGACTCTGTTATTGTTTTATCGGGAAAAATAAATGATTTTACACCATCTAAGAAAATACTTTTTGGATTTGCAGATATTCAATTAGAGGTGAATAGTAGCACTGAATCCATATGATTCCAATGTTTCGTCGTTTATAAGTATTATGTTAGATGACCTAGGATTTAGGAGAGAGATTTTATTGTTATGATTGCTGTCATTGTAGAAATTTGGTGTATTTTCTTGTGATAGCCGTTTAGGTTTTTAGAACTTGGAAATCAATTGTTGTTTTTCTTTTAGAATGGTTAGGATCATTTGGTTGGTAACGACAATATATGTAGAGTTCATATGAGTGTGGATTGCTTGGGCTATAATAAAGTTGATTGTTAGGGTATATTTTGCAGATTAGACCCTTGCGTAAAAGAATGGAATGTTTAAGTGTCGATTATGGAATTAACTGTATCAATGAGCGTTATTATCTTTGGTTTAGGGTAGTTTTAAAGTAGAAGATTGTGTCGGGATAAACTTGTGACATTAGACTTGCTAGTGTGACATTCAAGTGAATATGGAATAATATTGATGCAGAACAGAAAAATGAATAATATAAATTAATTACGCATTATTTTGAGTTTATTATTTTGTTAGGAAATTCTGTTTTAGTTGCCTCTTGTTTTGGCAACCTTATATTTCTTTCTAGTATTTGATTTCCTAGTTAATGTGGAAATTTTGCTTTTGGTAATTTTTGTTAATTAATTGATTCTGCTTCCTTTTCGGACGAATCAATTAGGGTTAGGGTTTTTTCCTATATAATAAGTTGTAAGCCTTCGGGCTGAGGGAGTTGTTTTATGATTTGATTAATGAAAATTTAAGAAGTTTCTCAATATCGTTTGTTCGTAGAGAGAGTATCTCTTGTTCAAACTTATTCGTGATTATCCTTGTTGCGCGTTCTTCTATTTCGACACGCCTCCCTGCATCAGTTGGTATCAGAGCCTGCGCTCGATTCCGGATCATGGCGTGACAAGGAGTTCCTTATGGTCGTTATGCTGTTGCTGAAGATGTGTATGATCGAAGTAAAGCTGCACGAGACGCACGAATGGATGAGGCTGCACTGTAATAAGTTGTAAGCCGTAGGGCTAAGGAGTTGTTATTGAATTAAAGAAAAATTGAGAGTTTTCTCATTGTCGTGTGTTCGAAGAGGGAGTACCTCTAGTTCATACCCATTTGTGTTTATGTTTCAAAGAGAGAATCCTTAACATAAGCAAGTTCGTGATCTTTTCTTGCAAATAGTTTCGTAAAAGAAGGCTGCGCTGCATCAGTTGGTATCAGAACCTGCGCTCGATTCCGGATCATGGCGCGACAAGGAGTTCGTTATGGTCGTTATGCTGTTGCTGAAGATGTGTATAATCGAAGTAAAGCTGCACGAGAAGCACAAATGGAGGAGAGGTTCCAACAACTTGAGCAGCGTGTGATGGATGCGATTGGCATCCTAACCAATCAGATGGCTGCCATGGCTGTTGGGGGGAACCCACCTCGCCATCGTCTGGTTCAACCTCGGTTTCCGAAAGAGGAGGAGGTGTCGGATGATATTTCTATCACCAAACCTTTAGCTGGTAACCATCAGTCGAAGGGGAGGACAAAAGTGGATGAAGCTACCATTGAATGGCCACTCACATCAAATATTATTCCAGATCCAGTAGTGGATTGGAATAAGCCACCAGTTTTTTATGAAAAACCAGTGAAGAAAATTCCAAAAAAAGAAAATCAGAAAATAATACAAAAAGAAGTTGTTACCGTGCTTGAAGATGGTGAAGTTGACTGGCGTAATAAATTTGTTGATCCATTTTGGAATTTTATTGAAGGTACTATAAAGAAGAATTGTTGGATTGCGTACTTAGAACAAGTTGTGACAAACAATTTTGCTTTTATTTTTCAAGACTCATCTCCACAGTTTGGGGTCAAAAAAATTAATTTGAAGAACAAGCTTGATGCAGACAGGTTTCGGTGTATTCAACTGCATAAACTCGAGGACGAGTTTCTTCAAGACGGGGAGAATGATGCAGAACAAAAATATGAAGAATATAAATTAATTACGCATTATTTTGAGTTTATTATTTTGTTAGGAAATTCCGTTTTAGTTGCCTCCTGTGTTTGGCAACCTTATATTTCTTTTTAGTATTTGATTTCCTAGTCAAAGTAGAATTTTTTGTTTTTGGTATTTTTTGTTCATTAATTGATTCTGCTTCCTTTTCAGACGAATCAATTAGGGTTAGGGTTTTTTCCTATATAATAAGTTGTAAGCCGTAGGGCTAAGGAGTTGTTATTGAATTAAAGAAAAATTGAGAGTTTTCTCATTGTCTTGTGTTCGAAGAGGGAGTACCTCTAGTTCATACCCATTTGTGTTTATGTTTCAAAGAGAGAATCCTTAACATAAGCAAGTTCGTGATCTCTTCTTGCAAATAATTTCATAAAAGGAGGCTGCGCTGCATCAAATATTGATCTGGATTATTGTTAGTTTTGGGATTTACTTCTTTCTTAATTTGGAGACACATGATTCTGTAGCGAATAAGGATAGAATTTTTCTTGTGCAAGATTCTATGGAATTATATTTTAATGCTTCAGTGCGTGGGTTTAGGCCCTAAGTTGTGTGAATTAAAAGTTTTGGAGTTGGTCCTGACAATTGTTATTTATTGGAATTTTGTATTATGGGCTTTTCTTTTGGATGCATTAGTTTTCATGACCTTACTGAAGTTTAGTAATTGGTAAGGGTGTCCATGTCTATATGATGATCAACAATAATTTTCTCTCTTCGGGTGGTTAAGGGGACTCAGACTTGTAGTTGAATTTGGAAAATGTTTATTTGTTTATTAGCATCATTGGTTAGTAATAAAAGTTTACTCATTTGTTATTGGCTTATTCAGTTTGCACTAGGATTTCTTGTTATTCTTTCCATGACTATGCTGATTCCAAATTCGATCGATGACTTGGTTGATTATCTTCTTTTTTGTTTTGAATGAGTAATTCTTGGATGAAGTTGGAGTGTCATTTGAGGTATATTTTTTTGGACTTCCTAATGGTTAATGTCGTGGATACGGGAAGTTGTTCTGGGATAAAATCCACTTTTGAAGGAGAATGTATATGTATTTTTGGAATTTTTGAAGTTGGATGTAAATGAGAGAATCTAATGGCTAAAAAATGGACATTGGACCTCTACGTATCATGTATGAGTAAAGTAATTAGACTTCAAGAACTGTGGCCGCACTACTCTTATTCTTTTGCACTGTAGACATAAAGAGTTGGATTTGCGAGGCTTATTGAGTATTAGTCCTAAATTGGAGTGGTAATTTATTTATGGCAACTATGGCAGTGGATCATGATTTGAGAGTTCAATTAAATTGGCATGTATTAAGTTGGACGTACAAAAGAATGACCAAAATCGTGGTTTATTAAGAAGTTAGATTCATGGAACTGGAAGAAATATGAAAAGCTTTGAAGTGTAAGGATTTTAGTTGTGGAGATTTGTTATTGATATGTAAGTGGCCTATACATCATTGTTGTCTAATCATTGGGCGAATTGTAGACTAGGATTCTTTTGGGCGGTTTCGTTATTATAAGATTGGCTTTGTTCTTTTTTATCTTAGAGGAATGCGATCCTTTTCATAGCATTTGTATACATATGCGCATTGATTTCTTTGTGGACATACTTCTAATCCTTTGTTGTCCAAGGGGAAAAATATACTTCAATTTAATTTTGGGATGATTTTGTGTTGGTTTGGATGGAGAAAAATAACACTTCAATTTAGTTCGGGGATGATTTTGTGTTGGTTTGGAGGACTTATTGTTATGTGATGTGCAAATGGTTAAATTGCTTTCAACATACATAGTATTTAGTAAACATAGAGAGTTTATTTATGTTTGGATGGAAACACATATTTGAGATTTCTTTGGTGATTTAAATGTATTAGGTTGTACGGTCATCGAATTTGGAGAAATAGTATTGATTGTGTGTGTATTTTTTTGGAGACTAATTTATGGATGAGATTTGTACTTTTTTTCCCCTGTTAGTCGGGAAGGTTAGGGCTAATTTATTTAAGGAGAGTGTTCTTAGACTTCCCTATTTGGATTTTCTTTAGATCCTAGAGATTCTTCGAGTTATAGAAATATAGACTTCTTTTTGTTAGTATCCTAATCCAGACTTAGTTATTGGTAAAAATAAATTATTTTACACAATCTATGAAAATATTTTTTTGATTTGTAGATATCAAGCAGAAGGTGAATAGTAGCACGAGTAGATAGGATTCCCATGTTTCGTCGTTGATAGGTATTATGTTAGATGACCTAGGATTTAGGAGACAGACTTCATTGTTTGATTGGTGTCATTGGGGAAATTTGGTGTATTTTCTTGTAATAACCATTTAGGTTTTTAGAACTTGGGGATCAATGGAGGTTTTAGTTTTAGAATGGTTAGGATTGTTTGTTTCATAACGACAGTATATGTAGAGTTCATGAGAGTGTGTGGATTGCTTGGGCTGTATTGAAATGGATTTTTAGGGTATATTTTGTAGATTAGACATATGCGTAGAAGAATAGAATATTTAGGTGTAGATTATGGAATTAACTGTTGTAGACACCCCAATCTGGGCCTCTAAGGTTCTTTAAATTCTCTGATGATGAAACAAAGGAAACCAAAACCTTCAAGAGTTTGAATGTGGACTCCCACAACACAAAAGCCCAGAAAAGCCTAAAAATTCTAGAAAAACACAAAAGCCCAGGATTGAGCCTGTAACACCGTACGGGACACCTCTACACCGCATGGTGTAATAAAATTTGTTACACTGCACGAGGTCATGGGGTACACTGCACGACATTTTGGGAAAATTTCTAACTGGCCTAGAAGTCACCTCCCCCATTTGCATTGATAATCCTTGGCTTTTGCCTATAAATACATCCCACTTCTCAAGTGAAAAGGGCCCTTAGACCCATCACCTCCAAGTTTTGAGAAAGTTATGCTGACATTCTTTTGACATTCTTTCTCTCTCTACAAACAGTCCCCCCCATCTCCCTCTTTGGAAATCCACCACTTCAAAACTCCAAGCTCTTACACCATCCTCACTCATCCATACTCATCCACCCTCGTTCAAGCTCAAAATCGAAGGTAAAAGCAAGTTTCCTTGGGCCAAGTTTAGCCTTGGCCCTAAGGGGACTTCCTACAGTCACACTTGACATGTTTTTGTTAAGTGTTGACTCAAAAATCATTTTCAGAAACAAAACTAGAAACTGAGCTGAAAACATTACACTGTGCGGGGTTATGGCACACCGCATGATGTAGTGTATTCCAGCGTACGGCGTTATAATGTCCATTACTCATCTGCTTTGTCTATTCTGATCACATTCATCCGCTGTTGATAGTACTATTATTGCTCGAGGATCGTTACTAATGTACTTCAGGATGTATTTTATCCAAAAAACCATGCCTTTGGCTTGTCAAAATAGGTTTTTATGATCATCCATGATAATCAAGTGCATTAAAAAAGGTTTTTGCAAACTGTTTTTCAAGAAAGACAACAAGAAAGGTGCCTGGGTCCATGGTTTGTTTAAATCTGAAAATACAATGACATTCTCAAATGAATGAAGAGCCACTCTGTACAATGTTTTAAGGAACATCGTACACTGTAGTTAAAACTCCGTAAGAGTATCTGAGCAATAACAGTGGACTGACAGCAGGGTAGTACACCGCACAGTATACCAAAAGACCATGCGAGGTAATCAGGTATACCGTGAGGTGTTGTTTGTGATCAGGGCAGTTTGTTGATAATGTGTTATTTCATTTCTACACATCATTCATTATCATTCACTGTACAGGAAGCACCACAAGCACGACAATGTGATATATTCAATCACATGTCCCTTTCCCATACTTGTTTATTAAGAGTTCGATCTTCCAAAAGACATTTAAAGTTTTCCCTTTTGAAAATGTCAAGTAGAGACCCGTTCTTACTAGGCAAATGGGGTGCTTTTATAATAAAACCTTTCCCATTCGTAACGTTGCCCCCGAACTCAAAATCTCAATGTTTTTCGCTAGACCAAAAGCCTTCTTTTTGCTCAATTCAAAACCCTCGGTTTCTCGGATCATCTATCTCAAAAATTCGGATGGCGACTCTTGCGTTGGCGCTGGTCGGGGAGCCCACAGTGGCGACTCTGTTGGGGATGAATGATTATTCAAAACTTTGGAATTTACTTTTATTTTTCAAAGAATTGAATAATTAAAAGGGCCAAGCTTGAAAGGCATTTCCAAAGGGGAATTTTCAAATATCTTTTGGAATATTAAACTTTGATCCTGTACATATTGCACCGCACAGCCCTGCTAATGTATTTTGGCAATCTTGCCCGGCTTGCCGGTGACAAGCTCTCCCATGATACCTAGCAAACCTCGACTGTGATGAGCTGTAGTACCGTTCGACCATTGTCTCGCAATACACTTGACGATGGGAGATACATCTTGGCTCTAGTCCGGGGAACCCCTTTAAACCAAAATTGGCCTTTTGTACTTGTATATAACCATAGAACCATCCAAACTAGGACAGAGACCTGTGGTTAAGACCTATGTGATATACCATGTTTACGTGCATATTTCTTTTGCACATACATGGCATTCATTCATCATTCATGTAGGCTAGAGATAGGACTCTGCTAGAGCGCTTCGTTCTCGTTGTTTTTGAAAGGTTGCGAACTCCTGATGAAGAGTCGTGCACCTTGGTGTACGTTGTCTAAACTTCATGAGTCCTTAGGATAATGAGACCTTGGAAAATCAGAATTTACTAAGTTCTTGACTAATGCTTAATCAAAGATTTAATGAAAAATGAGGAATAATTTAGAAGCTATGCAGTGATGCCATGCCCTGTCACTTGCATCGTTCCGGTTAATGGCACTATGGTTATTGTATCACGTCATTTCTTTTAAGTTATTCCAAGTGTAAAATTGAAGCTTCGAATAAGGATTAGTTGAATACTTAATTCATCTTGACATCTCTCGGAATTTGTCGTCCCAACAAAAGATACATTCTAAAAAGAAAAAAGAAAAAAAAAACTCTGAGAATTATTGCAACCTAAAAATAAAACCTTTTTTGCCGATCGGTTTAGGAGACTGTAAATCCATGGAGTTTGAGATAGCTCTGGTGTTTGTCGTGCTCGAACGACTCCCTTGGTCTAGAACTAGCCTTAAAAGTGTGCGTATTCGGATTCTGGTAATAATATTACTTTGTCTAAGATGGTCAAGGTAAGGAAATTGGCTCTGGTTCCCCAAATCGGCAGAATTTAACCTGTCTGACAGTACCTATTTGTATTATCGGAAATCTTTTGTACAAACGCCTTTAAGTGAGATTTGGGTTGCGGTAGGTACTAGGCTTAGCTTCTAGGAGGCATGTAGATGGTAGAGCGATCTTCCATGATTAGTTTTGAGTCACTCCTTTTTGCTTCATTGCCAATTCTGAAACATTGGTCGACTGCAAGAAGAGACTGTACCCAATTGGTTTCGTCCGCTACAAAGACTGATTCGCACAGACACCGTGGAAGAAGCCCAATTATTTGAGGTTGAGGTACTACAAGAAGGGCAACCGTCAGTAGAAACATTGCAAGGACCACTAGTAGCAATACCACCCGAGGATATCCTTTACTAATGGCTGACCAAGCAAACGGAGCAAACGGGATGGACGAAATTAGGAAAAACATGGCAAATTTGGACGCCCATCTCAAGCAGTCCATTGCCAATGTCGACGCTCAACTTAAGGCCTCGATTACTGCAATGTAGAAAGAAATGCTCATGATGATGGAGACCATGCAAGAGATCAGTGATAACAAACTAGGCATACCCCACAATTTGAACAACCTAAAGAAGAAACGCCAGCTGTGGATCCTAACTTGGCTACCCTCATTGCCAAGATTAGTAAGCTAGAAGAGTCTGTTCAGAAAACCGAAAGGCTTGGGAAAGGGGAGATAGACTTGAGCAAGCTATGCTTGTTCCCAAATGCCAAACTGCCAGAAAAATTCAAAGTCATAGACTTTGCAAAATTTGACGGCACCAGTGATCTAAAGGCTCACTTGTAGGGATATGTTGGATCTCTTACCATACGAGGGATTGAAAAGAAAGCCAGGGCATAGTTGTTTCATGAGTCTCTATCTGGACCAGCACTGCAATGGTTTCTTACCCTTGAACCATCTAAGAAGAGGACCTGGGAGGATATTAGGACAACTTTTGTTGCCTAGTACGATTTCAATGTGGACTTAAAAATGACCACGAAGGAGCTAGAAAATAGTAAGATGGGAGACAAGGAAAGCTTTGCTGACTATGTGAAGTGTTGGAGAGCCAAGACCGCGCAGATGCAGAACGAGCCAGACTTGAAGGAACAAATCAGAATCATAACCAAGAACTTGCCAAGTTCCTTTGCACCATATATGATTTTATCCCAGGCAGCTTCGAACTTTGAAACCTTCTATGACTCTGGTTTGGCCATGGAGGAAGCTTTGAGGGATGGTACATTGGAAAAGAAAGAGTCAAGTTCAAAGAATAAAAGGGCGTACTCCAGAAACTGCAATGTCCTTTTTGGAAATATCAATCAAGCTGGAACCTCTTCTACTAAACCGGCGGAAGTAAACCAAATCACTGAAAAACCAAAATCCCATTACCGAACCTTCACCCAATTCAGCACCCTAAGGTCCACCTAGCTCAAAAAACTTGTTGAATTTGAGCTTCTGAAAGTACTCTCACCACCACAAACACTCCCACCAAACCTCAACCACAATGTCTACCGTGACTATCACCAGATGCCTGGTGATACCACAGATAACTGTATCCGCCTTCATCATAAAATTCAAAACCTCATTGACAATAAGGTTGTTAAAGCTCCCCCACCAGAGAAGCCAATCACTGTCTCAAATCTTTTGCCACAGCATAATAACACCTTCCGCATTAACCTAATCATCCTCACAAATAACTCAACCCCTTAAGACTTTGATCCTACCCTCTTTATCATTCCCGATACTGAACCAAAACCCATTGCCAAAATCCCCGAAGAAACCGCCCTTTGCTTTATTCAAGAATGGGAGAATACATGGGGAAGCCTGATCTCTGACTGGGAGGAGTTTGAAGCTGCCAACTTTCAAAGCTGTTAAGCCACCATTTGAGCCCGCATGGGAAGTTGATTGGGAAAACATTCGGGCTGACCCTCTAGATGGACTCTCTTTGTACATGATATTTGAAAACCAAGACGAGAACTATGAAGTTCCTCAGGTGGCTCCTGAATGGGAATGGGATCTAGTCCTGGATGCATACCAACTCTTAGCAAGCGATGATCGTATCAACATGTTCATCGAGGGATACCAACCTAAAGGGATCACTTATGAATGGCCAGAACTTGCTCCACTCTGCCCAGATTTCTCCCATTTCAATGATATGTCATTGATAATCTGTACAGCAATGTCTACCTCAATCCATGGAATCCAGAATCAAGGGAGGAAGAGGTGGCAAACAATTACTTTGACCCATTAGACTATATTATGGATGAAGCAGAATCAGAACCATCAGTTACCTTCCCTGATGATGTTAATGTCTCCATGCTGCAGTCTGAATCCTTCATGAACTTATGCGAGGATGAGCCGTAACCATTCTTATGGGAAACAAAGGCTAGGCCAAACCCATGTGCAGATTCCGAAGTGGTCAATATGCGAGTAGGAAACGAAGAATGGACTGTGAATCGAGCAGTAATGAAAACAGAACAATGGAAACTCGAGGATCTCTGGGAGGACTTGGTCATTGCTGATTTAGTCAAAAATCTCTAAGGATCCACCATTAGATGCAAGCGTAAAGCTCTAATTGACTTATGGAGTGACGAACAGAAATTTCGTCAGATTGACCATCTGACAAGAAGTGGTCGAGTTTACCAACTCCCTAACTTCTAAATCGGAGAATCCTCCAACCCTGTAGCTCCACCGGCCGAAGAACCTTCCTCACCAACCAAAAACCTTTTCTAACCTTTTGCTCCACTAACCAAAGAACCTTTACGTCCTGAGAAAAACCCTGAAGGAATGATAAAGCGACAACTTGAACAGACTCAAGCCAAGATGTCTGTTTGGGATGTCCTTGTTCACTCCACCTGCCATCGCGAGGGACTCATTCAAGCCCTCTCCCACCAGAAAGTTCCCTCTAACATAACTACGGATGAGCTTGTGGTGCTCAGCAAAACAATCCCCATCAAGCATGCTATCACCTTCACCGACCGAGACCTACCCGCTGAAGGGACTGATCACAACAAACCATTGTATGCCACACTGAAATGCCATGGTAAATGGGTTCCAGTAATCCTGGTTGACAATGGCTCTGCAATCAACGTGTGCCCACTTCGTGTGGCCTATTGTTTGAGATACAAAAACAAAGATTTCTCCTCATTTGATGTCAAAGTCAGGCCATATGACAATACTCGCCGGGATGTGGTTGGCACTCTCATGCTCCCAATAACCTTCGGGGGCTACCAGACTGAGGTAGAGTTCCATGTACTGAGCATTCCCGCTTCTTTCAATCTGCAATTGGGAAGGCCCTGGATGCATCGCCCAGATATCATGGTTGTACCTTCCACTCTTCATCAGAAAATTCGTTTGGGACTTGAAATAGGAATGCTCACCATTCATGGGGACTCTGGGATTCATGCACCCACCGAGGATAATGCCCCGCTCTTGGAAATTCAGCATGGGGAGGAAGACATCGCTCTGGGAGGTTTCTCATTGGACACCACAAGCTCTGTATTCTCAGTCAGGATAGACAATGACTTCGTTATCAGCAATGTCGCCTGAAGATGATGAAGAAAATGTCCTACATGCCGGGACTGGGAAAGAACCTACAAGGACTTACAAAGTTTGAAATCATTGGAACCCTGATACGCAAGACTGGGCTCGGCTTTGAGCACTCTGGCAACAATGTGGTGAAGAAAAGGGGATAGACTCGAAGACTACTTTGTGAAGGAGAAAGCAAAACAGGTCTACCAAGGCTAGCTAGAACTGTTTTGGGATAAAGAAACCAACACCCTGTTGCTAGGATTTGAGATATTCGCCAACGACGTTTGGCCGGAGTAGAAGGAAAAGGACAAGATGTGACATAACATATGGAAGAGAGAACTGATCTGTATTACTGAATATTGAAAGTAAATGGTTATAACGCTAACACAAACTTAAATAAAGAAAAGCCTAGAAATCTATACCTAAAATAGAAGATTGCAAAATGATATGATTACGATATTATCACAATACGATTTTATGCCTAAAATACAAGCTACGACGAGATCACGATGCATAATACGTTCACACAAGACTGTGGAAGTAAAGAAAGGACCAACCGACTGGATCGAGGTTATCGACATGGGAAGTTTGGCAATCCTGTTTGAGGAAGACGAACCAATGGGTACAGTCATTGAAGTTGAAGTGCTGATGCTAGGGCAAGAGGCCCTCGAAGACCCAACTTCACTTATTATGGATGCCGCTGGAGAGTATAAGAAGTGGACTTTCATGCCAAGCGTGACCTGCCATGAGTCTGATTCTGAGTCTGAGTCTAAGTCTGAGTCATCTGAGTCTTCCTAGTCCTTTGAGTCTATTAAGTCTGAGTCAGTGCCTTTTGGCCTGACTCCTCATGGTCTGTACTTTAAATTCGAGTCTATTTGTGTGTATGGTGCCCATAAGGCCTTTGCTGATAATGAAATAAATGAAGCTGATTTTGCCCACTTCCTTGATTTTGAAATAAATTGTGTCAACCGTGACGGTGATGAGACGGATTTTGATGGGGACATTCCTAAGGAAATTCGATCCCTTATCGAAAGGGAAGATGAGAGGCATGCTCAGCCTATAAAAGAAGAAGTCTAATAAATCAGAGAGATGAAGAGAATACTTAAATGGTCCAGATCGGTTCCACACTATCTCCGGAAGAGCGCCAAGCTCACATAGATTTGTGTAAAGAATTTGAAGATGTTTTCGCATGGTCTCATGCTGATATGCCTGGAATTTATCTTGAAATCGTGGAACATTGGATTCCTCTTAATCCCGATGCAAAACCTGTAAAGCAAAAACTGAGACGAATGAGATCCGATTGGGTGCTCAAGATAAAAGAAGGGGTCACCAAACAGATTAATGCAGGATTCCTAATAGTAACTAAATACCCTCAATGGGTTGCAAACATCGTGCCCGTCCCTAAAAAGGATGGCAAAATTAGGGTCTACGTTGACTTTAGGGACTTAAACAAGGCAAGTCCAAAAGATGATTTCCCGTTGCCACACATCGATGTACTAGTCGACAATATTGCTGGACACGCCTTGCTCTCTTTTATGGATGGTTTTTCATGTTACAATCAAATCTTTAAGGCCCTAGAGGATCGGGAGAAAATCACATTATCACCGAATGGGGAACTTATTGCTACCGGGTCATGCCTTTTGGGTTGAAGAATGCAGAGTCTACTTATCAACGAGCCGCTACGGCCTTGTTGCATGACATGATTCACAAGGAAATAGAGGTTTACGTTGATGACATGATCGTCAAAACAAAGGAGCGAGAGGGGCACTTGTCATCGCTCAGGAAGTTCTTTGAGAGGATTAAAAAATACATGATGCGTCTCAATCAAGCCAAGTGTATGTTTGGAGTTACCATAGGGAAGATGTTGGGATTCATGATCACCACTCATGGCATCAAAATCGATCCTTCAAAGATCAAGACTATTCTAGAAATGGAACCGCCTCGGTCTGAGAAGGATGTAAGAAGCTTTCTTGGAAAAGTGCAGTTCATTAACCGATTTATCACTAAGCTAACGTCGACAGGCGAGCCAATATTCTGCCTACTTAAGAAAGTGTGTCGTTTAAATGGGATGACAAGTGCCAGAAAGCTTTTAAAGCAATCAGAACTTATCTACAGAATCCACCAGTACTAACACCATCCGTATCAGGAAAACCTTTGATTCTATACTTGTCTGTCACTCCATCTGCGATGAGGTGCATGGTGGCACAGGAAGCAAACGATGGGGTTGAAAGGGGTGTTTACTATCTAAGCAAAAAGATGGCTCGATGCGAAAAGCATTACACTCCGTTGGAAAAGACATGTTGGGCACTTGTTTAGGCTTCCAAGAAACTAAGACATTACATGCTGGCATACCCGGTAAGGATGATTCCTCGAATGGACCCTTTAAAATACCTATTTGAGAAACTAGCTCTCATTGGGAAACTGGCACAATGGCTACTCATGTTGGCAGAGTTTGAGCTCAAATATGTCACTAGAAAGTCAGTAAAGGGAAGGGCTGTCGTAGAGTTCTTGGCCGACCACCCTGTCGAAGGAGATGAAAAAGCTGAATTCAAGTTTCCTGATGAAGATCTGAAGACCATAACCGAGGATGTTTCAAAATTGTACTTCGATGGAGCTGCCAATCATAAAGGATTTGGAACTGGTGTGTTGTTAATTTCACCCGATGGATCTCACATTCCGCTCGCTTTCAAGTTAAACTTTGAAGTCACCAACAATCAGGCAGAGTACGAGGCTTGCATCGTCGGCATGTAAGCAGCCATCGAAATCAGCGTGGAGAAATTGAAAGTGGTAGGTGTAGGTGGACAAATTCAAGTAGTGCTTTGTACAGCACTGGAATGCAGCGGCTTCACGTGTCTCTTGAACGTAAACCTAATTTGCCAAAGAAATCCTTATCCTGTAAAATAGACAAGGAGTGAGTGCACCTTTGCCTCTCGTGGCAAAGGCCCTCCGATGCCTTTGTTAGTATCACGTACTAGAAAACTCAACCCTAATTATCAGTAGGAAAGCAATAATAATGCAACATATTGCGTACCTTTTACCTCTAGGTTTACCTCTTATTTATAGATTTGCGTATGCTTGCTGGCCAAGCATCCGTGTTGCCCTAGGATTCCTAACTCGTATAGGAATCCCAGGATATCAAGGATTCTTGTTTCCTTTATCGGTTCATTACCTTAATCCTTGTAGGACTCTTTTCCATATCAAGCCGAACATCCCATATTCGTTGGGTATCTTTCTTAGATCCTATATTCTTGGGATCTCATCCTTTAACGGAATATCAGTGATTCTGGACCCTTCGAGAATGTTCCCTCAAATAGGACTTCTCTCTCTGTTCGGCCATCTCATGGCCGAACAGACGGCCTGGACCAGTTGCTTCACGTGTTACCGGTCCTAAGAATACAATTTGAACCATATCCTTTCTAAGGAGCTCTCCTCTTGTTCGGCTCTCTCTTGCCGAACAAGTTCCTATGAACAGTGGCATCTCATGTCATGTTCCTTGGATTTGGTCCTAATAACGTCTCATGTTATTGCACCGAGAATCGTACAACCTCTCTGGACCATTGACTTCTCATATCACTGGTCCACAGCGCGTTGACCCCTTTTTTGATCGTGTTCGAGCTTATTTTGTACCTGTTCGGGAATACCTCCCTACAATTGCTCCCCAGCTTTGCTCGTTTATATTTTACTCAGATGACGAGTAAAGCTTTTTACCGAACAAATTCACTTTGTTTCTGCACCCTATTTCACATATTGGTGCAATGTTGCATCACGTTGCTAAGAAAAAACCATCTTTTCTCATGGCCGTCACAGGCTTTTAGCCCTAACCTTTACACGCGTCGACCATCGTATTGCGTTTCATTAAATACGAACAGACGTGTATATGGGAAAACGGAACGCTCAAAACGGCGTCTGGGGTGACGTTTCACGTACGCCACCTACTTTTAGGGTATTTTTGGGTTTTCGTCCCATTTTTAAAAAAAACCCAATCTCTCTCTTAGACTCCTTCTACAGGAAACAAACGGTTCAAGCTCTTCCCCGCCATTGAAGCTCTGTTCATCGTCTCAAGGCCTCTTCTTTTCTGCTCTCTAGGGATTCCATCAACTATTCTCATAAGTCATCACGTCTTCTTCTTACAACTCCCTTTCTCTAGTGGATTGTTTACAATCTCGTTTTAGGGTTTTATCGTCCTCTTTCTTTATACTTCAAAGAACCCCAAAAGTTTTTCTGGTAATGGGGAGATTCCGTAGACACTGTAATACTCCTCAAACCATGGCAAGTTTTAGATCTCGATATGGGATTCCTGACAACGTAGCTACTGTTTTGGCTCCTGAGGATGCCATTCGCGAAAGCTTCGATTTCGACACACTTCACATTCCAGTAGTAGCCGTCGTCGAAGGCGGAGTTAGATTCCCCTTAGCCCCTCTACTCCGCCAAGTTTTAGCGTATTACAGGCTTTCGCCAATGCAGGTTTCTGCTAATTTTTTCCGAGTAGTTATGGGTATAAATACCCTAAACCAAATGTTAGGGACTTCTCTAGGCTTGTATGATATCCATCATCTATATAGCATTTCCAGAACTGGGGACGCCCTTACGTATTATTTAAAGAGTAGGGATTCTAGAAAGAAGCTCGTTCTCGAACTCCCTGACTCTGCTCGAGGGGATGATGACGACTTTCTGATCGTTACGGGCAACTTCGAACCCAGAGACGAGGACGACCAAGTGATTGGTTTTCATGCCCCTCACATATTCGGGAGCCCACGTTAGTGCTCTCCCTTAATTTCATTTGTTTTGTCCTATTTCATAGGAAAAGCTTTTTCGTGCTTCTAATTGCTTATGCTTTGTTTCAGCATCAAATATTAACCGTGGTTATAACATTATAACCCCACAAGTTCACGTAGCTGATATCAGACGAGCACTCGCATTCAACGGTGAAGGGACATACCTTGCAGGCCGAGCAAGAGCAGCTCAAGTACTTCTCAGCTACAAAGCTTCATACGGTGGGTTTATTGATCGGCGAACCCGAGCAGCTGATAACCCTGCAGTAGCTGGTCCTTCAAGACTAGTTCCCGAACAAGAAGAAAGGCGTTCTCGGACACCTCCGATCCCTGACGAACCAATCCATCTTGCTGAGGAAACTTCTAGTCCCTCATCCAATTCGTCTTCCAGCGATCATACCCTCTCAACTTCAGAGATGAACCGGCCGATTGACCTGGGCAGCCTCCTCACCATTCCTGGTCGAGGTCGTGGTCGGGGACAAAATGTTCAAGGTCGTGGTCGTCGTCCCCAAACTCAAACAAGTGCTCCCCCAGGATTTTCTCTTGAAGAGATTGAAGCCCTTCACCGTGAAAAACGTCAACGAGTGGAGGAAACCCAAGAAAGACCTCCAACATCCTCTTCATCTCCTGCTCCTGTCTGGGCTCCTACATTCTCGCACGGCAGCCGTGCTATCACTGCTCGGGACAGTGTTGAGTCAGAAGGCACTGCCCTTGCCCTGTCTCAAGCCTTTCTACTGCCAGGAGATATGCAGAAGGAGGTGGCAAGCTCTCCTGACAACCTTCTGAGCTCATTCATGTCTCACAATGCCAAGGTGAAATTTTGCTTTGTAAACCATAGTATACCATTTCGTTTGCTTAATTGTGTTGAATGTTTCCAGGTGATGCAAAAAATGGTGGCCATGGCTCAAAAACTTAGCCAATCTGAGCCCCAACGTGCCAAACTGGTCGGTGAGAACAACAAGCTTCAACGCACCATCATCAGGCTTGAGAGAGAAAGAAACCAAGCTTTGGGAGAAGCTGATGGACTTAAAGGACAACTGAAGGGAGCTGAGGATAGCTTACATCAAACTCTGAAAGAATTGGAAGCGAGCCAGACGGAAGCCAAAGCTGCTCTAGAGAAGGGGTATAATGAAGGAATCAAGGTGGCCACGGAAAGCTACACAAGCCAAATGCCTGGGATACAAGACCAAGTCTGGGTGGCCTCTTGGACAGCTTGCCTTGCCAAAGCTGAGATTCCTGAATCATCTCCTCTCTGGACCAACATTGAACTACCCAGTGCTGCTGGTCAGGAGGAAGATATTGCAGAGGAGTTGATTGATGAGCAGGTGGTGAACGTGTCTGCTGAGCAACCTGTTTCTGTAGTGGAGCCTCAGATTGATATGACCAATCCTGGCCAAAAGGAAGCCAGTGATGGTCAACGTGGAGATGAAAATACCACTGATGATGTGATTGCACCAGCAGCTCCTGTAATTGCTCCTTCTTCTGTGCAAGATCTTACTGAAGATGAATGAGCTCTGCCTTTCTGTATATCTGTGTTTGGAATTATTCCTGTTAAGATACTTGTTCCACAGCACAATTCTATCATGGGTGGTTTTGAAATGTTTAAGTATTTCGTTCTTTATGTAAGTTGTTCGTACTTTAAATCGGCTAAAGTGTCACGTACTTTATGCATATATTCGTATGCTTTCCAAGTTTGTGCATATCTTCGTATGCTGTGGACTGTTTGTGCATATACTCGTATGCTGTAAAGTTTCACGTACTTTATGCATATATTCGTATGCAGTTTTAAGGTTCTGTTTTTAATTTCCACACAAGTGTTCTCACACTTTAAGTTTCACGTACTTTGGAACTTCATACAAGTGTTTCGTACTTGCGTTCTGTTTAAGTATCACGTACTGAAATGGATATCTCATACCCTGCTCCCCAATACGAATGAGGGAAAACAAATGTCGGAATTCGTATTTAAAACAAATACCAAGAGAACAGCAGTTTATACTAAGAGAATAACTTCATTCAAAAACTGTGAAACCCAAGAGGGCGTTACTCGTACCCCTTGTAGCTAAAATAACAAAACTGAAACACAAGAGAGTTTTTCGCAACCCTCACACAATCACGATGTGCATAAAGAAAATTTGTTCATATAAAAAACTTTCTTAGATTATGGACATTCCAAGGTCTTGGCACTGGGTTCCCATCCAAGTCTGCCAATCGATAAGCCCCAATGCCTGCGATTTCTGTAACCCGATATGGGCCTTCCCAATTTGCCCCTAGCTTTCCCTCATTAGCTACTTTAGTATTACCGAGCACTTTTCGTAGCACAAGGTCTCCAACACCAAACTCTCGTGGGTGTACATTCTTGTTATAACTGTTGATGAGCTGCTCTTGGTATGAGGCCAAGTGCACCAAGGCCCGTTCTCGTCGTTCCTCGGCAAAGTCTAACTCAATCTCCAAGGCTCTGTCATTTCCTCCACTTTCAACCAAAGTGGTCCTATTGGTCGGCAGACCTATTTCTAATGGAATAACAGCCTCTGTTCCATATGCTAATGAATAGGGGGTCTCTCCCGTAGACCTCCTAGGCGTTGTTCGGTATGCCCATAGGACCAATGGCAATTCATCGGGCCATTTCCCCTTTGCTTTATCCAAACGTTTCTTAATCCCATCAAGGATTGTTTTGTTTGAAGCCTCTGCTTGTCCGTTGCTTTGAGGGTAAGCTGGAGTCGAATAAAAATTTCTTATCCCATACTGGGCACAGAAAGTTTTGAATTTCTTCTGAAATTGCGACCCATTGTCTGTAATCAACGAATAGGGTACCCCAAAGCGAGTTATGATGCTTTTCCACACAAACCTTTCTATCATAGGTTCAGTAATCTTGGCCAACGGCTCAGCCTCAATCCACTTAGTGAAGTAATCCGTTGCAACTAATAGGAATTTTCGATTCCCAGTTGCCTTGTGTAGTGGACCCACTATGTCCATTCCCCATTGAGCAAACGGCCAGGGACTTGTCAGCGGCACCAGGTCCTTGGCTGGTGTTCGAATCATTGGTGAAAATTTCTGACACTTCTCACAAATTTTTACGTACACCTTAGCATCTTCTTGCATGTACGGCCACCAATACCCTTGGGTGATTGCTCGGTGGGCTATGGACCGACCACCAGCATGGCTTCCACAAGTTCCCTCGTGAATTTCGTGGAGGAACTTTTGCACCATCTCAGGATGCACACAAAGCAAGTAGGGTCCTGTAAAAGACTTCCTATATAGTTTTCCCTCTGGGGATAACCAGAACCGAGCAGATTTTGTCCTGATTTTATGTGCCTCCTTTTTGTCCAAAGGGAGTACTTCATCTCGTAAAAACTCCACTATTGGGTCCATCCAACTTGGTCCTTGGTTCACGTCCAAGACCATCTCTACACTTCTGCCAATGCTCGGCTCAGTTAAATACTCTACGGCTATTTTTCTTTTAAACTCAGATGGCACAGCTGCAGCTAACCATGCCAATGAATCTGCATGAGCATTCTTTCCAGAACTTATCTGTTCAATATACACCCTTTCGAAGGTATCGAGCAGATCTCTGGTCACCTGTACATATGCCGCCATCTTCTCGCTCCGGGTTTCATATTGCCCGGACAGTTGATGGACTAGGAGCTGTGAATCAGAATATACCCTAACTCGTTCAGCTTTTAGGGTTTTTGCACTTCTCAAACCAGCTAAAAGCGCCTCATACTCTGCCACATTATTTGATGCATTGAACCCTAGCCGAACAGATAATTCTAACATTGACCCTTCAGGGGGTAAAAGCACAACTCCAATTCCTGAACCGGTGTTGCAAGCTGACCCATCAACAAACAGCTTCCATTCCAGGGGATCTTGTTTGGCTAATGCCTGTTTCTTCGTTACAGGAGACTTTGCTTCACACTCCTTTCTCGTAGGAGGCAGAGGTGCAACCGCAGGTGAGAATTCTGCCACAAAATTCGCCAACACCTGGCCTTTGATTGCTGTGCGCGGCTGATAGTCGATGTCATATTGGCTCAACTCAACGGACCAAGTTGAGATCCTTCCCGAGAAATCTGCCTTTCGGAGCAATGATTTTAATGGGAACTCAGTGTAAACCACAACTTTATGGCTCTGGAAATAATGTGGCAATTTTCTAGTTGCTGTCCTTAGTGCTAGGACCAATTTCTCGAGGGGCAAATACCTTGTTTCGGCATCTAACAAAGTTTTGCTCACATAATAGACTGGGATTTGCTCGGATCCCTTATCCCTTAAAAGTACTGCACTTACAGCATGCTCAGAAACAGCTAAATATAAAATCAGAGACTCACCTGTTTCTGGAGTCGAAAGAAGGGGAGGAGAGGCCAAATATCCCTTTAGATCCTGAAAGGCTTGTTTACATTCTGCTCCCCATTCGAACCCTTCGCTTTTCTTTAACAGCTGAAAGAAAGGTCTGCACTTGTCACTTGATCGGCTAATAAATCGATTAAGAGCTGCTGCCATCCCAGTTAATCGTTGGACTTCTTTCGTTGTCCGAGGACTTTCCAGATTTTGTAAGGCCTTTATCTGGTCGGGATTTGCCTCTATTCCCCTTAGAGTTACAAGATGGCCCAAAAACTTTCCAGAGCCGACTCCAAACGCACACTTCGAGGCGTTGAGTTTCAACTTGTATTTCCTCAAAATCTCGAAAGCTTCTCTCAAATCTGCAATATGGCCTTGCCCAGATTTACTCTTTACCACCATGTCATCTATGTAGACCTCCATAGTTTTGCCAAGCAATTTTCTAAACATGATGGTCGCCAGTCTCTGATACGTTGCCCCTGCATTCTTCAATCCAAAAGGCATGACATTATAACAGTACAACCCTCGTGGTGTAATAAAAGACGTCTTCTCCTGATCTGGCCCAAACATTGCAATTTGATGGTATCCTCGATATGCATCGAGAAAACTCATCCGTCCATATCCTGCTGTTGCATCCACCAACTGGTCAATCCTTGGAAGAGGAAAACTGTCTTTAGGACACGCCTTGTTTAAATCTGTGAAGTCAACACATACACGCCATTTTCCGTTCTTTTTCTTGACGACAACAGTATTTGATAGCCACTCTGGATAATAAACTTCCCTTATTGCCTTGGCTTCCAACAAGTGATCTACTTCTTCAATTACAGCGTCAACGTGCTGTACGGCTGCCCTTCGTTTCTTTTGAATGACCGGTTTATGCTGTGGATCTATATTCAAGTGATGGCAGATAACATCTGCATTCACCCCAGGCATCTCCTCTGGTGTCCAAGCAAATACATCGACATAGGTTTTCAACAAACTAATCAGTTCATTCTCTTCCTCTTCTGGCAGTGATTCCCCAATTAGAAAATACTTATCTGGATCAGTCTCGTTGATCGGTGTTTTCTTCAAATCCTCAACTACCCTCTCGGTTGGGTCTTTTCCAATATCCTCAATGGTCGGCAGATCCGGAATTTCCACAGTATTAACATGGTGGGCATTATGGACTCTTTTTATGATGGATACCAAACATTGTTGAGCTATCTTTTGGTTACCTTTGATGTGCTCAATCCCATTAGACCCTGGGAACTTTACCATCTGATGGAAAGTTGAAGAGACTGCCCTCATCTTGTGCAACCATGTCCTTCCTATAATCACGTTATAGGAAGACGGTACATCCACCACTAAGAAGTCGGTTCGTAGCACCACTGTCCCAGCCCGAACAGGCAGAGTTACCTTGCCTAACGGCCAAACTGCTCCTGCTCCAAATCCAACCAGTGGAGTTGCTGATTGTACCAAATCTTCTTGTGTGAGCCCCAGTTTCTTGAACGCATCGTAGTACAGCACTTCGGTGCAACTCCCTGAATCCACCAGGATTCTCTCCATATCATATTCCCCAACTCGTAGGGTTATGACCAAAGCATCATTGTGAGGTACCTGGACTCCTCCCAGATCTTCATCAGTAAAAACTATGCCCTCGTTGCTTGCCCCTTCGTTGCGACCTCTTTTCTTCCCCAACTGCATTACATGCTGGTCATGTTTCACTCGTCTCTGAAGCAATCTCACCTCATTTCTCGTATAAGGTTCGGCCAATCCATGTATCATATGGATTATCCTTTTTGGATTCTGTTCGTAATCCAATTCCATTGCCTTGTCTTTATCCTTGGAATCCTCTTGGATAAATTCTTTGAGGTAACCTCGTGAGACCAAATCATCAAGATGTCGTTTAAACATCTCACAGTCCTCTGTCATGTGACCCCAATCCTTATGGTAACTGCAGTGTTGGTTTGTAGCACGTTTTGCATCTTTATTCCCACCAAGAGTTGGGGGCCATTTGAAGTATGGTTGATTCTTTATTCGATAAAGAATCCTGTAAATGGGCTCTTTCCAAACCGTGTTTATTGAAAAGAATGACTTGGGATCCGGGGCTTGTTTATCCTTGTACTGCTCTTTCTTCGCCTGCCCATAATCTTTCCTTTCACGATAGGTTTTGGGCTCTGGCTTGTCAGCTTTCTTTGTAGGCCCCTCTACTTGCTCGGCGGCCAACTTTCCATCCTCTCGTAGGATGTCATCCTCATTCCTGGCATGCTGCTCAATCCTCTCCATTAATTTTGCCAATGTCTGCACGGGACTCATGTTTAGAGACTTACGCAGTTCCCCCCGAACAGGTAAACCCGTTTTGAACGTGGCTATTGCGTACTCTTCACTACATCCTTCAATTTCGTTGAAGGTTTCCCAGTACTTCTTTGCATAAGTCCTGATCGGCTCGTCCTCTCCTTGTTTCATAAAAGAAAGACTCTCAAAGGTTTTGGGAGCTTTCCTGCTCGTCAAGAACCGTGCAGTGAATTCCTCGGCCAATTGTACCCATGTTCGGATGGAGCGCGAGCCCAATTTGTGGAACCAGGACAGAGCAACCTTTCCCAAACTCGACGGGAACATCTTGCACATGATTGCATCATCCCCTTCATGCATAAACATTGCTTGCTGGTAATGCTGTATATGGGCCACGGGATCAGCATCTGTCTCATAGAGGATGAATGTCCCGTGCTTTACCCTGGTCGGCAATCTAGCCTCCTGTAACTTTTTTGCAAAAGGGGAGGATGCTATATTATGCAGTGCTTTCCGTGCTGCTTCCCGTGCAGTCATGGCTTCATCCTCTGGTCCTTTCTTGGATCTAGTTCGTTCCCAATCGGAATCAGGTCTCTCGTACCTGTCCCTATGATGTTTTCTACTCCCTTCTTCTTCGGGGGTAGAACTCCGACCTCTGCTTCTCCTCTTTCTTGGAGATACCCTCCTTCGCTCGGGTGTTCGGATCCTGCTCCTCCCTTTTCGTGGAGAAGTTTTATGTCGCCTCGGGGTCAGACTTCTGCTTTTACTCCTCCTTCCTCGTGAAGGAGCCTTTTGGTACTGTACCAAAGCGTATTCACTGCCTCTAGAATTTCTTCGAGATAGTCCAGAGTCCTCCGGATGTTCTCTGATTCTCTCTAGTTCTCTGATTTCATGTTCTCGTTTTTTGATCAACCGAGCATACTCCTCAATTTCTCGTCTCTTTTTATCAAGAACGTCTTCGCTACGGAATACACTTCTGGAGTGTGCAATCGATTCATCCCCTCGATGGGATTTAGTCCTTCTCGTGGACTTCGATGCCGTCTCTCCATCTCTATTTCTGGAGTTGCCGTGGATAGTAAGGGGGTGGCCCTTACTCGTGGTCCTTTTGTGTCCTCCTTCGGGCTTTCTCGGAGCCCCGGGTGGAGACTTATCCCCTCCTCCAATTAACACATCCTTTGGGTCGTGTGGCGTTGCTGGCTCTACTTCCACCATGGTCGTATTTCAAAGGGAACTCTTTCGTTTCCCACAGACGGCGCCAATTGTAGGTGGACAAATTCAAGTAGTGCTTTGTACAGCACTGGAATGCAGCGGCTTCACGTGTCTCTTGAACGTAACCCTAATTTGCCAAAGAAATCCTTATCTTGTAAAATAGACAAGGAGTGAGTGCACCTTTGCCTCTCGTGGCAAAGGCCCTCCGATGCCTTTGTTAGTATCACGTACTAGAAAACTCAACCCTAATTATCAGTAGGAAAGCAATAATAATGCAACATATTGCGTACCTTTTACCTCTAGGTTTACCTCTTATTTATAGATTTGCGTATGCTTGCTGGCCAAGCATCCGTGTTGCCCTAGGATTCCTAACTCGTATAGGAATCCCAGGATATCAAGGATTCTTGTTTCCTTTATCGGTTCATTACCTTAATCCTTGTAGGACTCTTTTCCATATCAAGCCGAACATCCCATATTCGTTGGGTATCTTTCTTAGATCCTATATTCTTGGGATCTCATCCTTTAACGGAATATCAGTGATTCTGGACCCTTCGAGAATGTTCCCTCAAATAGGACTTCTCTCTCTGTTCGGCCATCTCATGGCCGAACAGACGGCCTGGACCAGTTACTTCACGTGTTACCGGTCCTAAGAAAACAATTTGAACCATATCCTTTCTAAGGAGCTCTCCTCTTGTTCGGCTCTCTCATGCCGAACAAGTTCCTATGAACAGTGGCATCTCATGTCATGTTCCTTGGATTTGGTCCTAATAACGTCTCATGTTATTGCACCGAGAATCGTACAACCTCTCTGGACCATTGACTTCTCATATCACTGGTCCACAGCGCGTTGACCCCTTTTTTGATCGTGCTCGGGCTTATTTTGTACCTGTTCGGGAATACCTCCCTACAGTAGGAGACTCCAACCTGGTCGTGTCACAGGCTAACGGCGATTGAAAAGTCAATGAGGAAAAGCTGGAGCTGTACCACCAAGACCTTGAAGACCTCATTTCTCATTTCAGCAAAGTAACTTTTACCCACGTGCCAAGGCTTAAGAACTAATTTGTAGATGCTCTGGCAACTTTGGCGTCCATGGTCAAAATTCCTATCGGTGTGAAACTGAGGCATATTGTAATTGAGCAAAGAGATTCACCAGTATACCACCATGTCATTGTAATGACCCTGAATTTTGGTCAATAAAAATTTCGTTAAATATTTGAATTTTATTTGAATTACTTATTTTCGCTTGAGTGGCTATATGATTTCTTGTTAAATTTCGTCGTAGTTAGATTTTGGTCTCGACTAGAAACCCTACTTGACCAATTTAGTTAGTTTCTAAACGACTACTTGGAGGAACCGAGCAACCAACTCACCTAGTTATTAGATGAACCTTTTGGACCTTTTGAACCTTTATTCTTTATCCATTGGTCCATATTGTTAGGGTAATTTTTTTTTGTCCATTGGACAATAAGCTTTTGACTAAAAGTACATGTAGTCTTTCAAAATCTTATTTTAAAATAAAAAGTACTTGTCCTCTTTTGTCCATTGGTTATTTACCGCAATGGGAATTATTATTCATTGGGTAATAACCGTTAGGGAAGTTAGTGACCCTTGGGTAATAGAGTCTTTTGACCAAATAAAGTACCGATGTGACTAGGAAACCTTCCAATAAAGTTGATTTGACTTGTACTTTATTATTATTTTAATGGAGAGAATCCTAGTCTTTTTATTTAATTGGGGTACTTGGTACCACACCTAATTTAATATAGGGCTTTTGTCACATGTTTTAAAAGGACAACTTTGATTATTTTAATATAAAAGTTTCCTTTTAACTTTTGTCCATTGGACAATAAAAGTTAGGAAATTTATTATCCATTGGGTAAAAGAGTTATTCTTTCAACTAGTACAAGGGTTTTTAATAAACTAGTCTTTTCTAAAAACCCATGGGATGATGTACTAAATATTTTATTGTGAAAGTACTTATTAGCCTTAGTAGCCTTGAAGGCCTAAGATTCTTAAAAGTACTATTATATTATTTTATATTGGGGTTTTGTACCCAATTGGTTTAATTTATTGGGGAGTTGATCTTCCTAAAGTACATTAGTACACTAGTTTATTTATTTAATGGGACATGTGCCTAATTGGATTTCTTTAAATGGGATTTTGGATTTAAAGAATCTTGTACTTTGTACCTTTCTTACTCTTTCTTGCATTTATATATATATGTGTAGTGTACTAGGGGAGAGAGAGAGAGAGAGAGAGAGAGAGAGAGAGAGAGAGCCGAGAGAGGAGAGAGAGGGAGAGAGAGAGAGAGAGGAGATTTGATGTGTACCTTTGATCTCCCATTGTACTACCAAATCCTTGGTTGTTTACTCTTCCTAGCCAAGTATAACCACCATTGTCCTCCTTATACATCTTTCAATTGTTTAAAGCCAAATCTTGTACCATTGTCTCCTTCTTCCCAAACAAATCTCCCATAGTCCAATCCAAGGACTAGCCTAGCTTTGCAAGCTACCATAATAGGCCTAAGTCTTTTTTGCCTAATGACAACCTATTGATGGACCATTATGACATAATCCTAGCCTTTATTAGCCTAAGATTTTGACTACAAGCTAGACCTAGGTTATAATTACCTAGAGTCACCTAAAAAGCCTAATGATCTTATTTGATTTCATAGCCTTACACCTAAGATTTGGCCAAAGATTGGAGAGAAGGCTAGGACTTGATTGAAAGGCTTGATTTGTCATCTTAATGGAGCAAATCCATGGAGGATTTGGAGAGAGAGAGGGCCAGCCATGAGAGGGAGGGAGAGCCCAAGATTTTGGCTATAAATAGCACTCCATGTTTGCCATTCAACTCACACCTTCTTATTGCTCCAACTTCTCTCTAGAATTCCTTTGTTCTTTCTTTGTTCTTCATGTTCTTGAGTTGTTCTTGAGTTCTTCAAGAAACTCATCCTAGGCCGCCACTAAACCGCCACTCGACCACCCTTCGATCCATAAAGCTTAAGTAGTTTAGTCAATATTTGATTTCGAGATAGACCGTTCTCTTTCGAAGCTTCCGAAGGCATACCGTAGGAAGTTACTCCGTCCGAAAGCCGACTAACCTTCCATAGCCGTTACTACCGCCTAGAAGAACGGTAAGGAAATCCTTACTTCCTATTTATTTACTTACTCAAGTATAACATTGTTATTTTGAACCGCTAAGAAAGAATGGTATATGAAGTTTATCTTTACCTATTTACTTTAAGTATTCGTATTTTGATAGTTATGAGTATGCGTATATGAGTTGCTTGTATTACTTGTGATGTGATAAAGCATAAGTGATTTCACTCCAAAGACGTCCGTACATGTGGCGTTGTGCTTTGAATAAAGCATAAGTGATACACTTCAAGGGCGTTCGTACATGTGGCGTTATGCTATAAATGGTGATTGAGCGTGATAAGTAATATAGAATTGGATGATCTTGTTAGAATGTTTCATGCTTATTTTTGTCCTACCGCGGAGTCTTTGTATGTAACGAGACACGAGAATCGAGAAAGTAGAAACATGACATCTAGGGTGTGATTAACGAAAGAAAAATGTTTTCCGAGGAAGGAAATATTTTGAAACTACATAATGACCGGTTTTGGGTAGCATTATGTGAGTTGTGTGTGTGTGTGTGTAAAAGTAAGATTTGTGAAAAACCCAATGAGAACCCGGAGCGGCGGAATCATTGTGGGGATACTCAGGAACCCGGAGCGGCGGAACTGAGGGTTTAGTTTTTCGAAAACCCCAAATGGGAACCCGGAGCGGCGGAACCATTGTGAGGATACTCGGGAACCTGGAGCGGCGGAACCGAGGGTTTTAAAATGTGTGCGTTCCCATGGGAACCCGGAGCGGCGGAACCATGGTGAGGTATGGCTTGGTTATCCGCGGTACGGAACCAATGCAAATGTTTTTGTGTGCCAATGGGAACCCGGGACGGCGGAACCATTGTGAGGATACTCGGGAGACCGGAACGGCGGAACCGAGGTTGGGTGTGTTAAACAAATGATTTTGAAAGGTTGATTTGTAAATAAAAATGTTGACACGGTCTACGACGAGTTGCATAGGAGAAACACAGAAAATCTTGGACACCAACGATAGTTGATTAACGAATGTGGATGTGTCATTGTTAGCTGTGTATATACGTATCATGTGGAAATCAATGTTTGTATGACCTGTGTTTGTAAGTTATGGGTTAGCGGGTATGGGATTACTCTGCTGAGCTTTGTAGCTCACGGTGTTGCCATTTTGGTGACCCTGACATATTATATCGGTGGTGACGCTAGTATAATGTGTCAGATTTTGTAGATAATCAGGGTAAACAGATCACCATGGAGGCTTTTGAAGCTGAGGAGCTGGCAAGAATGGAGGAGCAGAAGGAGCTGTAGTTACGAACCCTAGAACCCCCTCCATTTGTGTAAATATTGAACTCTTGTGGGAGTTTTGTTGTAATAAAAGCAAGACTCTATTTTGAGGTTTTTAATGAAATTGTCTTTTTAACGTACCCAAAATTCGGGGCGTTACAGTCATGGTCATCGATGAACCCAACGACGGTCACCCCTGGTATTATGACATCTGGAGATTCGTGGAAAGAGGAGAATATCCTGTCGAAGCGAGCAAGAAAGATTGGTTGGCTCTCCAAAGACTGGCAGCTCAGTACATCATCTGCGGAGGGAATCTGTATAAAAGATCACATTGTGGAACGCACAAGCTTTGTATCAACGGAGAGGAAGCTAAAAGGGTAATGGAAGTGATTCATGAGGGAGTGTGTGGTCCCCACACGAATGGCATGATGCTTGCTAAGAAGATTCTAAGGCAGGGATACTTCTGGTCAACCATGGAAACAGAATGTATTGAGTATGTGAGGTGATGCCACAAATGCCAGATCCATGCCAACCTCATGCATGTCCCACCGTTAGAACTGCATTAGATGACTTCTCCCTGGCCTTTTTCAGTATGGGGAGTCGATGTTATTGGAAGAATCACGCTGGCGGCATCCAATGGACACAAGTTTATCCTAGTTGCCGTCGCTAATTTCACCAAATGGGTAGAAGTTGCCTTTTACGCTACTCTGACTGCGATACAAGTTGCCCATTTCATCAAACAGAACATCATTTACAGATATGGGGTTCCTCAGGCATTTATATTAGACAATGGAGTTCATTTCAAAGGCCGAGCCAAAGAAGTTTTGGAGGAATTTCAGATCCAAGTGCACAAGTCCACGACTTACCGGTCGCAAACCAATGGAGCTGTAGAAGCAGCAAACAAGATAATCAAGGCCGTTTTGGAAAAAGACCATTCAATCTGCAAGAAATTGGCATGAGCAGTTACTGCTAGCCTTATGGGGATATCGGACGTCTGTCCGTACCTTAGTTGCAGGAAATGCCTACCTTGGGGCCTTCTCCTGCGTGAGAAACGCGAATCCCCGCTTCTGGGTCAGAAAAGCGATGGGAGCGCGCTCCTAAGGGAGATGGGAGCGCACGATGAAGATGGAGAGAGAAGACACAAATATGCCTTACCGTTTCATGTTTTTCCCCTGTTTTTTCTATTTTGCAAAGAGAGAGAGAGAGAGAGAGAGAGAGAGAGAGAGAGAGGAATACGATGACTTTGTATGGACTATGGAGTATGTTTCTTCTACACGTGCATTCATCTTCTTGATCGATCTTTCATCTTCTTTATCTTCTTACCGTTTCATCTCCCTGCCCTATTTTTTTCTATTTTGCAGAGAGAGAGAGAGAGAGAGAGAGAGAGAGAGAGAGAGAAAGAGAGAAAAGGGGGAAGACGAAGAGATACCCACTTTTGTATATGTTTCTCGACACTTGTACGGCCAATGACAGTGTATTGTTTTTTTTTTTTTAAACCAATTACACCTTTACTTGTATTTGAAATCTTGGACTGTACATCTGTATAGTTGGAAGATGGGAAAGTAATAAATTGGTACAGCTTTATAGTTGGAAGTTGGGAAAGTAAATTGGAAAGTGGGAAGGAGAAATTTTTTTTACTGCTCATTTCCCCTCCTTTTTATGGGTAGTGAATGAAAAATCAAAAATGATTTTCACACAGAGAATTTTGCACATATATTTTTTTTGGGGTTGATATTGGGGTTCCACAAAATAATCCGAACCGCTCGTCTTTTTTAAAATATTTTTTGGAGGATTCTTGTAAAAAATTAGTTCCAACGGATATTGGTAAGGGCTTTCTCAGAAATCGTAGGGCGAATCATTCTGTTTTGCCCTATGAATTCTGAGAAAGCCTTTACCGATATCTGTTGGAGCTGATTTTTTATTGGAACTCTCCAAAAAATATTTTAAAAAAGATGAGCGGTTTGGATCATTTTGTGGGATCCCGATATGGGTCACACAAAAATGTATGTGCAAGATATGTGTAAAATTATCTGTGCAAGTAGCACAATTGATGAAAAATTAGCCAAAATCAAATTTTTGCTGGTAGATTCTGTGCATCTATATGCATATGGATTTTTGCATGTAGATTCAATGCCAAAATCAAATTGTACATATTTTTTTTATCAGCATATTTAATTGTACATATACCAAATGTCAATTTAAAGTTTATCAAGTTAAGGTATTTTTAGTATTCTTGTAAAAATAAAATCATCTACTAATTTTACATTTGGCAAGGAATTGAGAGGAATATTCATGCACCAAATAAATTCAAGTTATTCAACTAATTACAAGCTATCGTCTCCATTTTCAGTTTCGGGGGAGGTTATAGTTTACGGTAATATTAAAATACTAAAACATGAAGGGAATTGATTTCCACTCCCCTTTTAGTCATTCACACTCTTCTTCTTTTTTGTCTTTATCTACTTGAATTTACTATTTTGCCATTTTTTTCAATACACTTCTTCACACATTCAAGGACAATATCGTAAATTCATGTAAATAAAGACAAAACAAATAGAGTGTAGATGGCTAAAATATGAGTGTAGATACTATTTTCCAACATGAACTAGAAAAAGTAAATGCTCCTCAAAATTTAGAGACATTGCATCATAAAAATTAAATTGGCTTGCTCGAAACTTGGGCAATAATTGAAAAACAATAATTTAGTTTAATAGAATCTTTATATAGTAAAAATTATTCGGTAAGAATTCTTATAACATAAATTGTCGTATCATTTTCAAATAATTAAAGCCTTCATGAGATGCTTTGAAATCAAAATACTAGGAGTCTAGAAAATATGATTTCGAGTGACCGTATTTTTCAAAATAAGGATACAGATCATTCTCTCACAATACTTAGACTTTAATTCAAAAAATAAGGATTGGGGCCTAATTCTATTCTCCTACAAATTCAAATTGTAATCTCCCAACTCCGATTTTTTTTCAATTCGATGATTTTACGATCAAAAATAATAATTGTTGTTTGTCATCCTCCAACAAAGCAAAGTTCAATCTAACAAAACACATAAAATAATCTCCATTTGTCATACTCTAACCATGCTAAGTTCAACCTATAATGCCTATAGTAGTCATGATCTTAGATAATGATCTCCCTTTGTCACACTCTAACAAAACACAATACAACGAACTAATTAGTATCACAATAAGTCTTACTCTATCTTAATCCTATGATTTCACGATCACATTAATAACCTTTGTTTGTCATACTAGTCATGATCATAGAAAATGATCTCCCTTTGCCATACTCTAACAAATTAAACATGGCACCACTAACTAATAAACATTACATTGAATTTCACTCCATGACTTCATGATCACACATAATAATTTCCATTTTTCATACTCTAACAATGCTAAGTTCAACCTGTAATGTCTGTACTCTTTACTAGTCATGATCTCAGATAACAAAAACATTACAACTAACTAATCAGCATCACATTGAATCTTACAATATCTCAATCCTATGATTACCCAATCACAAATAATAATCTCCATCATAATCAAACCTAGCAAAGTTCTAGTGATCTCCGATTTTTCTCAACCCTCTAATTTCACGATCACAAATAATAGGTCCGCATATCACAAATAATGAAATCAACTAATTGGCATATTTTTTGTCTTTCTGATCAAATTGACATAATTTTTCTTTTAAAAACAGTTAAGCAAACGGGCAATTAGAATTCTCCACTAAGTCATAATGAGATGCTGGTTATCTACACAAGTGCCAATTAGTGAAGTAGGTGGTAAGTGCAAGTGTTCAACGGCTCTTCTCGTAAAGATTAAAATCATTAAATATTTAGCCACCAAGAAATTCTCTCCACAGTCCACACTCCTCTTTATAAATTCATCACTAGCTATTGCAGGAGAGTATCACCATCCCCACATTTCTATATTAGCCTCTTAGGTATGTTGAGTTCCAGTTTCTTCTAAAATCTGAAACTTAAATTTATAGTTCTATTTTATCTTCTATAAATTTTGTGATACAGAGTATAATTCAACTTTCTAATTCGTGTTTTCATTTTTATCTCTTTTCAGAATTGCTATGGATCTTGATCGAAGCATCCATTCTGAGGAAGAAGATGATATTCAAGAGGATGATATTGAAGAGCCATCAGCTACTCCACTTTGGAAATATGTTACAAAAGTTCCTGTTGAAAAAAGATCCAAAGGTGGAGGTGGATCAGCAAAGTTTATATGCAACTTTGGCTGCCAAGTTAAGCGTTACACCGGGTCTTATTCGCGAGTTCGGGCACACTTGATAGGCGTATCACCTGGACAGAAGAAACAAGGCGTGCAAGTGTGTGCAAAGCTGACACACGACGATATGGAATTGCTGAAGAAAGAGGAATCAGATGCTAAACGGATGTTCGGAAATTCTAAGGCCAGAAAAAAACTCCCCATTGAACAGTAGGTAAAGAAGAGTTTATAGTTCATATAAAGAAGAGTTTATAGTTCATATAAATATGCAAAGAGACTGGTCTATAGTCCATACATTAATATAAGGACAATACATATGCATAGATTTAACGTCTTAAATCATATTTCATGATATAGGTATGTGATCAAGCTACTGTCAAGGGAACAGTTGATAACATGTTCCACTCTTTGAAATCTTCCTGATGTGGGACTTACATATTCAAGGTAGGTTCTTACAATATTTAGGTCAGCTGGCGTAGGTTGTTACAGTTGATATCAGAGCACAACCCTGATCTACATGGTGGGAGCCACCTCTAGAGGCTGATACAAACACACTGATTGTGTTGTACAGAGCTAAGTGTCACACCATGACTACCCGGGGAAAGTTGTTGGGCCAATACAATGAGAACGTTGCACCCCAAGGTAAGGAGATTGTGAGAGCCCATCTTGAATATGTAAGTACCATATCGGGAAGATTTCAAAGAGTTAAAATGGAATATAAGAGATTCCGACCAACTACTGTATAACTTGAGATTAACCTTTTGAGCCACGTGGTTAGGCGAATGGTTAGCAGGTCAGTTAGGGTGGGTCGTTACAACGTGTGCGAAGGAGAATCCAATGCTAGTGCCGTGGTCGTGGGTGGTTTCAAAGTTGGTGACGGGAGCTGGAAGCTGGTGTAGAGAGAGAGAGAGAGAAGAGGGGACAGGGGTGGGAATGGAAAAGAATGGAGGTTTTTTTGGTAACTACAAACAAACAATTAACAGATTTATGTAGAGTTATCTGCTAGGGGTGTCGGTGAGATTTTGAATAATAAAGGAGTGTTAAGTGTATTTAGAATAACATAGATAGAGGGAGTGTTAGTGAAATTTACCCTTGAAAACATGGAAAATAGTACAGAGTAAAAAGACGCGGGCGGTTTCCTTTGGAATCTTGTTTACATCATCACTTGTACCACCACGCACGGAGGAGAGAAACACGAACGGCAAAGAGGGGGAAAGAGAGATTTCAAAGCTTGACAATGGTAGTACGTTTATACTTCAAGTTCTCAGTTATAATCTTTTACTAGTTCGTTATCTTCAACTCTACTTGTCTAGGGTTTTTCCGAATCTTATTTCTAAAATTCACAGGCCGACTCAACCGAAGAATTCGAACCCCTCTTCGATTACAGCCGCGTTCAACCCTTCGAAGTTGTCTGTCTCGATGGTCACCTCTCTCTCTCTCTCTCTCTCTCTCTATACATAGCGATTATAGAAATCTTTTCAAAGGAATGTTCTTTTTCTTAATTTTAACAACTGGGTTGATTTGAGATGTGTTCTTTTATTTTTGACCAATTTTCGAATTCTACCGTTTCGATTATTTGGAGTGCGAAAACCCAATATAAGGGAACAACTTTCTCAATTTTTGAAAACTCAGTTTATAGAATATTTAAAAACGCTTACAGTTTCAAAAGAAACAAAATAAGGGGTATAAATTAAAATATAGAGGTTTCTATGAAGATTAAAGGGAACAAAGGAACAAGGGAAAAGCTAAATAAAAAGGAAGGTTGGAGGAAGGAGTGTGTGTGTGTGTGTGTGATGGGATTGGAGTAGAGGGTGATGTGGATTTTTCTTAGGTTTTTTATATTTTTTTCTCAAAATTTGAGAGTGCTCTATGTGTATTACCCATTGTTAGTACATATCGTAGCATAGTATGGAACAGATAGACGCGGATATGTACGCATGAGTGTGTGTGAATGTATGTTTATATGTGTATGTATATCTCATTTTGTTGTTGAATTGGCAGATGATTGTCAAGATTCATCCCCAGCTGTAAATGCCAAACGAAGGAAGCTTCCTGATTCTGCTGTAAAGATATCTGTTTTTTGTATTTTTCGTTAATTTTATTCTACTACTGCCGTAGAGTTTTGATGAATATCAAAGGTAGATTTTTTTATTGTGTATTGTGGGGTGGTTGTGGATTTGATTTAGGTTGAGAAGGTAGAAAATAATGGGAAAGTCGTACACATAGTTGACTGTGAAGAGAAGGAAGAGGATGATTGGCTACCTCCTCCTCCCAAGGTTTCAAATGAGGCCCGGGAGTTTGGCGAGGATTCAACTATAAAGGAGTTGAGGTATGGTCTCATTGGTGATTATATCTTAATTAATTAACTCTTAGGTAGTGTTTGGTTCATTCAAATGATTTCGGGGAGGAATGGAATGGTCCTTGGTATCTTATTGCAATATTGTTGAATTGATTCTGTGGGGGTTTTTTTTCGATACGTGTAACACTTCATCTTTAAGCTCCGGTTTTGTATGGTTAAAACAGTTATGAATTATACTACTTGTGAGTTTGCAGCTTGATGTATTGTCTGTGGTTTAATTTGTTGGTCCATTCGCTCGAATAAATCAATACTATAACCACATGTGTTATGCAAAGGCTCCAAAGTCTCAAGTTATGGATGCCAGCTGTAGCGAGAAGGAAGTATCCTGGCCATCACTGTTTTCGTGCTTGGTCAAAAGCCAAAATAGGGGCCTTAGCTTAAAAATCTTCTTAACCTTCCAAGATAAATCGCCAGGGAGAGACATACCCATAACCCCAAAACACTGATCTTTTATCTCACAAGTACTTCCCCATTTAACTTACAGAGACTTAGCCTTCTTACTTGCAGCCTACGAATACTTGAGCATGGTGGCTCTGTTTGAATGGTTGATAGGTATGAAAACCAAACCCACTTTATCCTTTGGAGCCCTGTAAGTTTCAAATGCTCCAAACCACAAAAATGCATCCAATACTCCTATTTGATTTAAACTTTTTTGGGCATGATGAAAAGACCTCAATTAGACCCGACTCCCAAGTGCCATACAGTACATATTTATCAGCTGGGCCCCCTGAATGCTCTTTGGATTTTCTCTTTAAGGGCACAACAGTCCTCAACTCTCAATCTGGTTGCATCACTGGGTTGGACACCCTACTACGGAACAGTAAGTTTCCATCAGTAAGCCGGAGAAGTTTCCTATTTAACTTAGGATAAAACCGTGGTCGATACATGGCGCTTTTGCTTTACGTACTTTATCTGGTCGTGTCAGTTGATATAGGCAATTGTTTCTTCAAAAGATTTGACGCTTAATTTTGCTTATTAAAGTAGTAGGAGTTTTAAATTCATTAGCAACCATATAAACTGGAATGGCTTCTTACACATCTAGGTTTGTACTATGTTGAGTGATATTAAGCAGTCAATGAATCTTGCAACTTGTGTAGGGTCCTGCAATTTTCACCAAGAAGACTATGGTTTTGGAGTTTAGGGTATAACACGCGATAAGCTCTGGCTATTGGCTGCATTGATGTTCACTCATTCTAACATGTAATTGCGGAGTAGGTTGCATATGGTTGAGTCTTCTTTCTATTATACGATTGCTTCATATGTGTAGGTTAAAGAAGCAGGAGTTGGCAGAATTTGCAAAATCAGCAAAAGAAGTGCTGCGTTCTGTGGAAGAATCTGTGAAAAGAGATTTTAATTCTTCCTCAGTACCTGCAGTAGTGATTACAGCTGACCAGCCATCAAAGCCTCCTTGTGAAAGAGCTAAAATAGTTATTTCCATCCAGGAAAAGGAAGGAGTCAAGCAATTCCGCGTGTATAAGGTACCTTTCTTCTGTAGGAATTTGCTTTGTTTTAGCAGAATATTATCTTCTTTATCTAGTTGCCAATCAGTGGTAGTAGGTTGACTATCAGACATCACACAAAGGTTTCAACTGCTACGCTCTTGATATTTCTTGATCTGCTACATGTTATTGAGGCTGCAACAATAAGTCTAAAACTTAGGTTGAAACATAGAGATGCATGAGACTTGAGAGTAATAGAAACTTCTGCGCTTTACTTTTTGTCGATGTGCAGCACATAGTCCTGTTATCCACATGATAATGCTACACATGGTACAAGCTAGCCGATCTGTGGGGCTCAGATGACAACGTTGGGTAAGAACTAAAGGGCTGCATTATCTAATGTGGTTTCTTTATATACCAAAATGGATATGGTGGTATATGATCAATAAGTAGAAGCTACATATTAGAAAGTCTGACAAAAATCGTCACGTTGGAGAGAATTCTTTAGCAAAACAGTCTTTGAAGTTGGAATTGCATAATCAACAGATCAACACGGAGACTAGAAGACGGGTAAAAATGCCATACTTTAATGGAAATTTCCCCTCTATGCAAAATAATACTAATGCTTTACATTTTGGTGCGGAATTTTAGCTTTGTTTTTCATATTTTGTATTTTGGACACACTAAGAGAGCAACATGAATCTTAGGGATGAAAATATTAACCAAAAAACCGAACCAACTGACTGAACCGAACAATTTTTCTTAATTTCGGGTGGTTTTATAAGTAAGGCAGTTCGATTCGGTTTTCAAATTTCCAGAAAAATTTAATTTCGGTTCGGGTGGTTTTATAAGTAAGGCGGTTCGATTCGTTTTCAAATTTCCAGAAAAATTTAATTTCGGTTCGGTTTTCGGTTTTGGAGTGAAACACACCCAATGGGACTGACCCAACCCGACTATTAACTCTTGTATTGTACATTTAATACCAACCCTTTATCTGTTAGTAGCAGAGCACTATCTGCTTCCACGTGCCCAACCACATGAAACGTATATGTTACAACATTAACCCTAACTTATTACAAGCCAACATCTACTTTCACGCTGTCCTCTCTCTCTCTCCCTCTCTCTCTCTCTCGGCCATAGCTGCCATACATGTCGACGATCGGTGACGATCTCTGTCAAACGGCAACGAGCCACACAGATTGAAGCATCACACCTACACAGTTCCTTGTTTCACTATTAAGTCTGAAACACCATCAAGTGAGGCAAGAAAAGACCAGATGTGTAGGTGCGTCGCTGGTTGAGCAATTGTGATTATATTTTGAAATCTCAAATCAGTAAACCGACAAAACCGAACCGCATTAACTAACACCGAACTGACCGGTTTTCTTCCTAAAACATTTGGGGCTTGTTCGTTTGGGGGTCTCAAAAGTCCCCAATAAATTCTCTCTCTCTCTCTCTCTCTCTCTCTCTCTCTCTCTCTCTCTCTCATCATTACTCTTAAAAACCTCCTTCAAAACCCAAACCAAACAAGGTCTTGGAGTCGGTTTTAGATTTTAACAAACCGAATAGTTCGGTTCAGTGGAAAAACTAGCGAAAAACCGACAGAACCGATATGATGATCCAAGTATAATCCTCCAAACTGCTGATCACAAAATTAAAACATCCAAGCACTGTGTATCTGCCTAAAGCAGAAAGCTGAAACAGTTTGAGGATGAATAATGGTAGGGTAGCTATGGTACTATGGTAGTATGTGCAAGCAAAAGGCAAATTAGTGAAAACCTTTGTTACATGGATCCTTCATTTTGGCTCAAGTACCCGTATCGAGGTGTCCGACACCCGTATCCTTTTGGACACTCGGATCCTCTTATTGTTAAGATACATACATAAAAGGAATATCAAAAATTAGCAAGAAAAGCAGTATTTCGAGTATTTCACATAGACAGAAGAAAGGGAAATAGCAAAAACATAATTTTCTTAACCCTTTATTGTTTAAATACATTTGTAAACATAGTTTACAGTACATAATCTGAGAAAATTATGCAATATATAACACAAACAAGAGTTCAGGACGTGTCCCCGTACCCATACCCAAGTTGGGGACAAATATCCACGTATCCTAAGATTTAAGTTTAGAAAGGTCCGACGCTTGGACTTGCACCCACACCCGATACTTGCACCCGAGTCCATGTAACATAGGTGAAAACATATTCCTGCGCTCTTTGTTCCTTGGGTCTTATTGATGATATTATTACATGTGCCCAAAATAAGGATGATATATATTTTTATTTTGGTCTTCAGAAATACTCTAGAGGAGCCCTGTGCACTAGGTCACACTTTTGCTCAAAAGTTTTGCAAGGTCCATTCTTGGAAGGCACTAGTCTGTATTAACAGTAGCTATGGTGGGATATACAGGCAAAATAGAAATTAGTAAAAACATATTCCTGTGTTTTGCTCTATGCTACTTTGTTTTCATTGATGGTTCATGCTTTTTTTGCTCAATATGTTTGCGCTGTCCATTCTTGCAAGTCACTGGTCTGAACTGCTTCAGTAAGGAATTGGTTTCTGATTTTATTTTCCGAATCACAATTTAGTTTCTGATTGTGGCCATATTTTATTCGAAGTTCATTTCTGAGCTAACCATAGAGAATTAAGCCCTTTTGTGTTTGTTTCCTTTCTGGCAAGTTTGCATCTCGTTTTCTTTTGACCGAAGATGTTTCTCTACTACGCTTTCCTTCCTTTTCTCTTCAATACTATAACTATGTATCATACTAGGGCATATATAAAGCATAATGATATGCAATTGAGATTATTATATTTCCTCAGGATGATAAGTTCGAGCGGCTCTTCAAGTTGTACGCAGATAAAAGTAAGCTTGATTTACAAAGATTAGTTTTCTCTTTTGATGGGGATAAAATTAGTCCAACCACAACTCCTGATGCCCTTGGGATGGAGGACGATGACATTATTGAAGTGAACATCAAGTTAAGTTGATCAAAGTAAGTGAGAACTGTATTCTTTATTTGTCTTTTAACCAGTTTGCCTTGTGACTTTTTATCAATGGTGAACTTATTCCTTTTGTATGGATATGTTGTATTTGTTCCATGGCACTAGATTTCAACCAATAATTTGTCAAATTTGACCCACCAACAAATTTGCTAATACTGATGCCTGTAGCATTGGTCTTTTAGATTTTTCAGTAGTACTTTTTCTTGTTTCAATGCTTTCATCATTTGCATATATAATTGACATGCTATTGGTAGCCCATGGGTTCAAACCTTAGTAGCACAAAGTGGAGGCGGGGGCGAGAGCAGAAGCGGGAGTGGGAGCGGGTACGGGGAAGCAAAGGGGCCTAGAAGCTTCTAAGGTTGGGAACGCCTAAGGAGCATATCTAGATTATATAAAAATATGTATATAAAATATCTTTAAATACTTAACCATTAAAGGAAAAGTGATACTTGCTGGAAAATTTTCCGATCTTAAAGTGTAATTATTGGTCTCAATTTGCAAAACTTCTTGACTAATATTATTCTCATATTCTTATTTCTACAATGGCATAACTCCCTTAAAAGTAAGAGAATAACTGCCTTAATGGCCCGATAAGCTCCCATCTTAGTTAGGAGCGAGCTCCCATCAAGCCCCCATCTTTGGGAGTGCCGATTCGAGCTCCCATCTAGGGAGCGCACCCATTTTCGAAGGACCCTGCTACTAAGATTCAAACCACTACGGCCCAAGTGTCCTTGAGACTCTACGTCATAACCTGCTTTAGTGGAAGTTGAGAAAGATGTTTTTTTTACCATATATAATTAAGTGAAGAGTTTAAAGAAGCATTTTTACTGCCGGCATAAGTTTAGGTGTTCGAAGGAGTTGAATCTCTTGATGTGCTGATGCTATGGCTAAGATAATTGGATTTTGTTTCATTTTAATGCAGACTTTTCTTGTAACCTTCCTTAGAGTTCTCATATGAAAGTTTCTTACTTTACCTCTACTGGTTCTACGCCCACCTCACCTGTCGTGGACGTTCGAAAATATCCTAATTTAGGTAGGAGCAAGCTCATGCGGAAGGGGTTAAGTCTCATTAGGGCTTGGGCTACTAATGGGTAGTTAAGAGTAAGAACCCACCTCTTTCCACCTTCCCATGTTATATGCTCGTGTGAAATTACCCCGCAAATTGTTGGAATTTATTGAAGTGTCCCCACTGACATAAGCTATCAGAGTAGTGTTTCCCCATTGAATATTGCTGCCTCGATTAGATTCTTTTCGCTACACAACTACATCTTTCTTCTTGTGATCTTTGCATTGCTTTCACTTTGCCACCTCTTCCTCTTCATCGCATTTTTGGCAGTTGAAGCTTGTCGTCACTATCAAGTTGTTTTGATGTTCGATGAAGTTTTACTAAAGCTACCTATGTTCGGATAGGTAGTCTAGGACTTCAGTTGAAGTTTGAATGGCTTATGGATTTTAATTTTAATAAGTGAAGAGTATACATTTAAGCTGTAGTACAAGTAGTTATATTGTGGAGTAAGATCGCCACTTGTCCCATAAACTTAAGTTAACTTGTTAGGAAAGGGCCCAACAACCTGTCGGAACCTATCCAATGAAATTCAAGTGTGCAAGTTCATGGATTATGATGTACATGGAGAGTTTCTGGTACTTCAGTCGTTATTGGCTGGTGCACCTATCACACAGCTTGATTTGGGCAAGATATATTACTGGAAATAGTGGTTCCTATACTAGCTTCTGAAAGCAAATAGAGTAAAGAAACAATTTACAAGTAGATTGCTGTAGACTTTCACAGTGCTTGTTTGATAGTTACTATCAATTACTTGCGATTGCCCTGTCTAGCCTCAACAGAGCCCGCCCAATGTATTTGGGGGCCCTAGGCCAAATCGTTAAGTGGGGCCCTATGGTTTAATTAAATAATGTATTGCTTATATATAAATTTTAGTCCATATTGAACGAAGAACTTGCTCTGGTTCAATGGTTTCGTTATGTTTCTGTCTTCTCCGAGACAGGTCCAATACTTGGGAGCTCCAAATTTCCATCACTTGGGAGCTCCAAATTTCCATCAAGGCGTCATTTTTTGACAAAATATACAGTCAAAAATTATGTTGGGGGTAGGAATTGAACTCAGCCACAGAATGTGGACTAGAGGGGCCTTACCACTGAACCAACTACAATTTCTACACTAATATTGAGCGGCTCGGATTATCGAAATTTGATCGAAAAATTGGAGAAATGGGGAGGTCCTTATTTTAACTAAAATAAGGACCTCATCATTTGAAAATACCTGTATATATATATATATATATATATATATATAGTCATCCGAGCAGTTTTTGTTTGTTTTTTATCTAACGGTTCAAATAATAACTGCTCAAATCAAGCCCTTCCCGGTCATTTTTTTTGCCAATTTCTCATGGGTACCCTTAAAATCACGTTTTGAACACATTGAGCTGCTCGGATCATCGAAATCCGATCGGGAAAGGCGAGAAATGGGAGGTCCGCATATAAGATCCTCATTTTAAGGTTCTTATCTGAAGATTTCTATATATATATATATATATATATATATATATATATATATACCTACTCCTAACGGGGCCTCTCTATTTGGGCCAAAATTTGGGGGCCCAGGCCTCGCCCTTGGGATGGGCCTGAGCCTCATATATTATTCTCCAACTAATTTCTGTAGTTATCTTGACAGCTTAAAGTTGCTTTGTTTATTTCAGGTTTTCGCTTAATCTAAGGCAGTGAATTGGATGTCATATGGGAACTTCTCTTCAGGTTATGCTGTTGAATTCTCCTAACCCTTTTGGTTAAGGTCTTTTTTGGTTCTAATATTTGGTGAAGTTTGACTACAAGTTGTATAGCTTTGAATGAAGTTTTTGCTCTAGTTTTGAAGAAGCCTAACCGTGTAATGACAACTTGTAAAATAGGTACAATTAAGCATAAAGTCTTGCTTTTAGTCTCTATGGACATTGTAATCACTTCGCGTTAATGGAAAATGTGAAATCTTGTTATAATTGCAGATTGACATGTGATAGCATATGGAAATCTTAATTGACGAGCAAAATTGAAATGTTAGTGAAAAGTTTTAAGAGAGAGCTGAGAGAGAAGTGGGGGTAAGGTGTTGTTTGGGTAAGGGTAACTGGAGGGCTTTTGCGAGAGTGACTTCTGCTGTTTTTTTTTTTTTTTCCACAGGAACTTAACAGTTCAATTAAATGCTTCCTGTTTTTTGTTTTCCTTCAGTTTTCGTTACCTTACATAAGTTCGGTCCGTTGTGTTCGTCTTACCCTGTAAATAAGACTATTAAGTTGCCTGAACGGGATATCTTAATGTCTGAACAGGATACTTTGTTTCAATTCTTCAACAGCCGTTATCACCGTTATCTCTAATGTGTGCAAGTACCTTATCCTACTAGAATCTGTTTTTTATGTTTACTAAACGATGTTAGGCTAGGAAACAGGAATGCCAGGGTTCACAGACGAAGTATTTGATGTAACTTCTTTACACTTACTAGCATTTGTTGGGAAATTAAAGAGTAATGCCTTACAGTCTTGTTTTGATACACGTGTACAATTGATGTATTAGGAAGATTTAGATTTGTTATTAGCCTCTGTGAATATTTGGTGGATTCTTTCCGATGTTTTGTAATGAGAAATTGGGAGTCTAGGAAAATGTTGCTCTGGTATTGGAACAATTAGGCAGGACTTGAACAGGATGTAGCCAACCTACCTTTTTGCAATCCCCTCCTTTGTCTGAGTTTTGCTTTCTCAGCTGTTCCAGTCCCCAAGCATGAGATTGTGCCACATCGACATTTTCTGCAAATCAGAAGTCCGTATTTGATTGCCACTCATACGTGATCCGAGCAAATAACTCGACCCAATTGCAGTAGTGATGTTGAATGGGTTAACGGGTAGACATACAAAATTTGAACTTTTGATTATCAACAAGTACCTGACACAATTTCATGCTCAAGACTGGTTCCATAACCGAACTTGAGTCCAACCAAAACTTGATAGTTTTGTCCCTTGATATCGAAGATAATTTCATGCTGGAGATCGAACTCTATGGTCCATAAGCAAACTTGGTAGAAGCAGAACATTCTCACGTCAAGAACGAATAAGTGCAATCCCATGCCCCCAGCCTATTGGCCTAGTTCTTACTATTGTTGTAGGGATAAGAGCTACATTGGTGTACATTTTGGAAACGTGACAGTAGATTAGAACAGCGAGGTTTTGATTCTTGTGGATGGAGGAGAGTGAACCATTTAGCGTCTAGTTTTTGTATTATTGTTGGTGGCTTATACTAGTTCAATTTGAGGTTTTGTATTGTCTTATGTAATACTACTAGCATTATTCCTTATGAACCATAATGCATGTTGATTAAGAGGAGTCTTTAACGCCTGGTTTCAACTTGTTTTACCCCTACTGTGTGAAGTGAACTCGTGTGTTGTATGACCGGTCATTCATTCAGATTAAAAGATTGTGTCTACGGGAAATGGCATTACCAATTTACTTTTGGCATATGGTATTCCAAAAAAGCTACTTCTATATTAGGAGGCCTTATTTTTATTTACATCTCTCTCGCTCTTCTCCTTTCTCGTTTTCTTTGTTAGTTTTATCTTTGCATTTTGTCTTCCCTTAAGAAATACAGTACTACTAGTACTTGTGTCGAACCACTTTGATTCAGTCCCCTTTATTTTTAAAAGTATGTCGTTGTGAATGAGTCTCTCGAGAATTCTCAATGGTGATAAACCTATTCAGATTTTAAGTCTTAAAATGTCTTGGAAAAATTTTACTCAAATTGAACTCCAGTAATTATATACTCTGTAAATAGCTCATATTTGCGGAAAATTGGACCTTTCATTTATTTGTCATAACTATGACAAATGTTTTATAGTTAATTACATGTGCATATCTGTTCTGTTATAATAGAACTAGTATTATTATTATTTTTTTCCTTTTTTTGGCAAAAAACTTGTCAATAAGAAAAGGATAGTACAACCGAACTACTCCTACCAAACAACTAGGATACTAGTATAAAAGAGAATTAATCCGGAGGAATTAAAAACAAAGATATAGTGGATAGAGACCGATCTAGGCAAAATATGCGTACAATGCCATTACAACCTGGCTTTAAACACGGGGGGGAGAAACTGAAACACAGAACGAAAACAAAAACAGACCCTCTTGATTTATTCATACCCATCATTCAAGATACATCTCTCTCTCTCTCTCTCTCTCTCTCTCTCTCCCAAGCCTCAACCGATCTTAACCTCAACAGTCTTGGGCTTCTTCGGCTCCGGAGGCGGCAACTTCTGAACCGTCACAGTGAGCACCCCATCCTGACAAACAGCCGACACCTCGTCCGTGTTAGCATTCTCCGGCAGAACAAACTTCCTCATGAACTTCCCGACCCTCCTCTCCATCCTCACATACTTGGCCCCGTCCTTCTCCTCCTCCTCCCTCTTCCTCTCTCCGCTTACAAGCAGCATGTTGTCGTCCTCGACTTGGACCTTGATGTCCCCGGACTTCAACCCGGGCATGTCCACGATGAAGACGTACGAGTTCGGGTACTCCTTCACGTCCGCGGGGGTCGCCGCCATCGCCTTGGCATCCCTGACGTAGGTCCGGGAAGGCACGTTAGCGGCAGACTTGTCATCCGCCGAGGCTGTGTTGGCAGCGTCGAGGAGCGCGTGGAGGATCGGGGTGTCCAGACCCATTAGCCTGAAATCCATGTCTAATGGGATGATGCGAAGTAGTAGTAGTAGTAGGTAACGGTTTTTGTTTAATTTGGATTGGTGCGTCGAGTGGATTTTGTTTTTTGATGGGTAGGAGAGGTTATTGGGGAGGTTATATAGGAGTGGGGAAGGGGCGAATGTGAAGGTTCTGGAAAGGGAAAGAAGGTTGTGGGAGGTTCCGTTGGGGAAACCTAGGAGGTTCGGAGGGAACTTCTAGGAGGTTCTGCTAGCGTGCCTTTTTTCTTTTTTTATCGGCTTGTTAGCTCCGGCCCTGGACCTTCTCCGAGCTCCCGAATCTTAAAAATTTTAATTTGTATATATTGATTTTGAATATTATTGATCGTGTATAGCTACTTATATCTTAATAATTTTGGTTTGATTTGATTTGATAAAAAGAGTTATTTAACATTCATATTTCTCTATTTCTTTCCTAAATAAAAAATAATCACACGAACGTTGAAGTTGTCTAATGGAAAAAATAAAATGATTGGTATATTTTAACTACATTAGGCTAGAATTATTTTAATGTACAAATGTAATGTATTGAAAAATAACAACTTTATGATATTAATAAGTATATATGTTCCGATTAAAAATATATGCCTGTTATCCGCCCCCTCAAAACTTTATGTAATGTATTGAACTTAAACTACTTTTGGTTGACTTTTCTCTTTCCCATTTTTCCACTTTTTAATTTTCGGACGGTGCTATGCACACCGATTTTACTTCACAATCCATTTTTTATGGGGTCCACCTTAAGTCTCACAAAAATGTTCTAAATTGCTTATTCTTAAAATTATTTTTATGAGTTTCTTTAAAAAATGAACTCAATTGAATATCGATAAGGGCTTTGTCAAAATTAGTACGAAACTGGATGGTTTGCCCTACAAGTTTTGAAAAAATACTTATCGATATTCAATTGAGCTAATTTTTTTTACTGGATTCCAAAAAAAATATTTTACAAAAGGAATAGTTCAAATCATTTTTTAAGAAATCTGTGCATGTTCTGTGTAATAGAATCTGTGCCCAAAAGACCTTTTTTCCATTTTTTCCTTGTAATCACAAGAATGAACCAGTCGACCCACACAGACAAAAGTGCACAGATTTTTTTATGGGGCCCACCAAGGGTCCTATACATATGATCCGAGCCGTTCATTAAATGTAAAACACTTTTTCAAGGATCCCTATGAAAGATCAACTCAATCCGATACCTATAAGTTCTCGACCCAATCATCTAACTTTTCATTAAGATTTCAAGAAAATGAAAAGTTAAATAATTGGATCTAACACCTATAAGTATTGTATCAAGATGATTTTTCACGGAAACCCTTAAAAAAATGTTTTACATTTAATGAACGGCTTGGATCATTTGTGTGGGACCCGTAATGGGCCCCAGAAAAAAATCTATGCACAATCTGTGCATATAATGTCTGTGAGGACAGATTTTCTGCACAACAATCACACTGAACTTCACATAGCGATCAGAAAAGCTATGTGCATAGCAGCTTGTGCACAGCAGCATACAGCTGTGCACAGATCCCATTTTCTCCCGGCTCGGGTCACACAAAGATGATCGGAGCCGCTCATGTTGTTGGCCTAAATTCTGAAGTGATTTTGGGTGTTTTGTTAACGCTTCTAACGATATCGAACGAAGCTCATTTTTTACAGAGACCTTAAACGATATATTTAGAACAACATGAGCGGCTCCGATCATCTTTGTGCGATCCGAGCCGAGAGAAAATGGGATCTGTGCACAGCTGCTGTGTACAAGCTGCTGTGCACGTAGCACAGCTCCATAGCGATTCAAGACTTGAGCCCCTGTTCTTAACACTTATAGTTTGTTTGTTTGTTTGTTTTTTTCCTTTTATAGCAGAGCACTAAAAGTTTAAACTCTTGATAGTAGAGAAAATTTTTATAAAAAAAAAAAACACCCTTGAACTTTCAGCCAATTCGCCAAAAAATATTTGGACTTTAATTAATGACAAAAAGACATTAAACTTACCATTCTATTAACAAATAGGCCCCTACCTCCAAATCCGTCAATTTGTTACGGATGGAGCTAGCTTTTTTTATTTTATTTTACTTTTTATGTCCAAAAACTACTTTTAACTCTCTTTTTTTTAAAGTAGTAAATAAATATGCAATAAAGATTTTTTTCTTTCAATTTATCAAAAATTACTTTAACCCCATTTTTTACTATTTATAAAAAATACTTTAACCCACCCCTTTTTTTACTTTCAAATTTTACCTCTCTCTCTCTCAGTCTTTTTTTTTTTTTTTGTTTAGAAATTTGACCTCACATCACCAATTAACCCCACAACCAACCGCCAAAATCTTGGCCCCAATTTTATAAGTTCGAAAGTACTTTTAACCCTTTTTTTTTTTTTTTTACTTCCAAAATTACTTTTAACTCTTTATTTTTAGTAATTAATAAATATGCGATAAAGTTCTTTTCTTACTATTTTCCAAAATTACTTTCACCCCTGTTTTTTTTAACTATTGACGAATATTACTTCAAACCACCCCTCCCCCCATCCTTCCTTATTTTTACTTTTAAATTTTCTCTCTCTCTCTCTCTCTCCCCCTCTTTCTTTCTTTTTTTTTTAGAAATTCGACCACATACCACCAATTAACTCCACAACCAAACAATAGTGGATTTTCAGATTTCAAACCCTAAATTACGTAGAGAAGAAAGAGAGTGTTTTAGTCGATCGATCCAGAGAGAGAGAGAGAGAGAGAGAGAGAGAGAGAGAGAGAGAGAGAGAGAGAGAGAGAGAGATTTGAAAGTAAAAAATGGGGGTTAAAGTTATTTTTGTAAATTATAAAAAAAAATGGGGTTAAAGTAATTTTTGCTAAGTAGTAAGGAAAAAAAAAGAACTTTATTTTATATTTACTACTAAAAATAAAGAGTTAAAAGTAATTTTTGGAAGTAAAAAGTAAAAAAAAAAAAAAGTATGTTAAAAAACCAGAGGTTAAAAGTAATTTTGAATTTCTGAAATTGGAGTTAGGGTTTTGGCGGTTGATTGGTGGAGTGGGGTCAAAGCTCTAGAGAGAGAGAGAGAGAAGGTAAAATTTGAAAGTAACAAAAAAGAAGTGGTTAAAGTTATTTTTGTAAATAATAAAAAATAGAGTTAAAACTAATTTTTGATAATGTCACACCCTCATTTTTCAACATAAATATAAGTTAACTTTTCATAATTAAAATCCTCACAATAACATACAGCATACCCCAAAAAGAGTTTTCACCCATGGCACATCGGCCCACTAACTTGTAATTACAAAGAGTGAAGTAAAAGTTAAATCACTACAAGAAAAATTGCATTGGGTGACGAATGAAAATCGTCGCAAATTGTATGTTTTTCGTCACAAATAATATAGGTGACGAAAAAAAATTTGTCGACTAAAGGTTGTCAAGGATTCCTACCTGGTGACAAAATCTATTTTTCGTCACCTATATTGCCTTTTGTTGACGAAAAATTTCGTCACGGAAAAATGACTTGGTGACGAAATTTTCTTCATCACCTATTGTGCTTTTTTGATGACAAAAAATTTCGTCACAAATTATTCCCGTTGGCTCGTCAAAGGTGACCCATCGGTGACGAAATTTTTCGTCGCGAAAAGACATTCTTATATGTGAAAAAAATCTCACTTTCTTGCTCCTACGGGGTTTCGAACCCGAGTCTCCTAAGTTTTGCACGCAAGCTTTAACCAACTACACCACACAAACTTTTCAGCATATGTTTGAAATATCTAATATATAACACATACATTGAACATTAAAATATATTTTGAACGCCATTTTGAACTATTAAACATTAAAATTAGCAATTTTAATAAACATGAAAGTCGTAGCTTTTTATGTTATTGTTCAAACCCAATTTAGATTATCTCAATCGGAGTTCTGAGCAAAGAGTTATGCCCGAAATATACTTGGTGACAAAGCGTAATTCATAAATTTCGTCACCAAAGGATAAAGTTTTCGTCACTGAAAACGTAAAAAGAAGACGAAAATATTTTTCGTCGCCAAATTGGTTCATTTGGCGACAAAATATTTTTTCCGTCACCGAATAGTTATCTTTGGCGACAAAAAATAATTTCGTCTCCTTTTTTACTCTTTTGGCGACGAAAATTTTATTTCGTCGCCAAATAGGAGCCTTTGGTGACAAAAATATCTTTTTCGTCGCGAAATAGTTATAATTGGTGACAAAATAATTTCGTCAAGGAAGTTATCAAAATAGTGACGAATTTATTTTTTTGTCGCCAAATATACTCATTTAGCGACGAAATTAAATTTTGTCGCCACTTTTTCGTCACTAAACATACTTTTTCGTGTAGTGAATAGTTTACAGTTACCTATTTGACAAATAACTAAAGTGAAGACAATTACATCTGTAACACCCTGACTTCTTAGAACGAAAAAGAATAAGGAAAAAGTAAGAGGATAATCATTTAACGGGCCGTTTACCGTTAGGATTTAGGAAGTAATTTGTTTGTGACTTACTTTCTGCATATGTGTCAATTTATAAAACGTTATTGCCCTAACCCTGTTAACATTGTCCCTGCGAACCGAAACAATTAATCCGGAAAGAGGCGACATCTCATGATAGGGCGAATCGGATCAAATCCTATTAGGATATCCCTATATTTTAGATAATGAAAGATTATGCAAAATTCTTCTAGATACACTAAATCTTGCTAGATATGATAAGATTTTAGGTGGATTTTATTAGATATTACAAGATATGATAAAATATGATATGATTCTATTAGATATTAGAAGATTCTAGTTGGATTTTGTTAGATTACATATAGATTTGGAAAGATATTATAAGATATTGTTAGAATATATAATGGATTTTAGATATAACTAGATTTTGGAAGATTATTCTAGATATTCTTAAGATTTGATATGAATTCACTAAGATTTGATATTGGATTTTATTAGATATTATATAGATTTTGTTGGACATTGCTAGATATTATTAGATATTATAAGATTATGTTTTGATTATGATATAGATTTGATTTGATATGATCTAGATCCTTCTTTTCACTTGTATAAATAGGCAAGCCTCCTCCCCTCCCCTCCCCTCCACACACCACACACACCACCAAGTAAATAGAAAAGAAAGAGGAGAAAAGAGAGAGAGAGAGAGAGAGAGAGAGAGAGAGAGAGAGAGAGAGAGAGAGAGAGAGAGAGAGAGAGAGGAGGAAAGAAGAGGAAAAGAATTAGGTACGAGCCATTCGAAAGTAGTTGATCACAAGCCAAGTTGGACGGAACGAAAGGTGAGTTATGAATTATCTCTGTTACATGAATTTTAGTAAAATTATATTTTTGGCTTACAAAAATATGGTTATGTAACATTGAATTCTTTTGTAGCAAATATACTATGGAATTATGATGATTTGAACAGTATATAAAAAAGTATTTCTGATACATCCGAATGATGTCCTTGAATCTAGGGGACGTTAAAGATACTAGTGGGAACGGCGTAATAAGGGCGGAATGGAAAGGGGCACAGCCGGGTGTCCATTTAAATTGATCAATTCACTATATACGTGTTGGGGGTCGCTCCCTCAGTACCGGCGGTAATCGTTGGATGGTATATCGTATGTATGGTTTTATTTATGATATTGGTTATAGTTAAAGCCATAAAAAAACTGAAGCTATGATTTTGGGTTACAGTTCAAGCCTTGAAAAACTGAAGGTATGTTCCTTGTGTTTATTTGATCATAAAAAGATTCCATGGTAGGTCATGTAACTTTGATAATTCATAATCTCACACAAGCAGTGGTTTATGTTGTTGAAATCTTTCATTTTTCAGGTAATCAGGACTAGAATGGCGGGCCGAGTAACAAAGTTATTAAGCTTATGTTATGGTTATGTAATGAATAAGAGAAAAGTGTAGCCTATGTTGATCTTAGCGTAATGAATAAATAGTGATTGTTGGTTATTAGAACATGCTTCCATAAATGTTATGGTTATTTCTTTTTAAAAAAAGAAAAGAAAAGAGGGTCAATAGAGGCCTTTGGTGAGACGGACTCATTGGCTGGTCACGATATTCAAATCCGCTAGATTTGGGTCGTGACAGAGTTGGTATCAGAGCCAGGTTAATTTATAATAGGTGAGGAAAAAGAAAGAAATGGGAAAATACGATTTTTTAGCTTTATAGCGATAGATTGGATTCCCGACTTAGGGTTTCTTGGAATAAAGATAAATAACTGTTTGCAATTCTAGAAAATATTACCTTACGTGTTCTTAATAGTTGAATTGACTTCAGTATTAATGCTTTGTCCCAACCTAACCGTTGAAATAGGTTGATTTACCCCGAGCGTAGGGCCAGGTCGTTGTCAGCATAATATCCGGAAGTTCGATATCATTCCCACAAAGAAAATTCTTTATAGCTTGCTAGGATTTGTAAATGTGAGGGTTTGTGGCGTTTGACGGTCAACTTTTGGTTTTGCTTTGACCGGTGATTAACACTTATAACAAATGACTAGAAAATGAGTTTTAACTTATTTAAACAATCGGCAAGGCATAGAAGTTCATAACGCCCGTGACTTAGCCAACTGACCCTTCTCAACGAAAACTCGGTTGAATCGCACGGCATATGCTATCAACCGGAAGATTTAGCTAGGAAAACTTTAAAGACTAAAGATGAAGTATAGAAAATGAAGTAGTTCTTTTGGCAAACAAGAGGCGAGACATAGCTCACGAAACCATATGTGCAAGCATATGATCACCGGAGGTTAACATCGACAAGTTTCGTTACATAAAAGGCGAACCACGCACGTTTTCCATACCGAACCTCAAGTATTTAGTTGAGAAAGGCAAAATTAACATAAATCACATGGCAGTAATCACTCCGTGGCCTAGCCTAATCGACTACTCACACAACATGAAAAAACTAGAAAGCATGCTAGAATTGGAAGAGATGTTTAACTGATAGAACCGAAATTAAACTTGATATTGTAAAAGATCCAACGCATACGAACAACTTTAATACTCGAGAAATTAACGTAACGTAAATACCTTGAAGTGTTCTTGAGAAAATACAACTTGAAAAGCTTAAGAAGACATTAATGGAGGAAAAACCTAAGGTAGTAATGGGCTAGCTACAACAAAGTAAAAGAGAGCCCCTATTTATACATAAGAGGGCTTCTCTTTGCAAAAGCCAAAAAATATCTCAAAAAGCTACCTATTAAAAGAAAGTTTCCATAAGTGGAAAGTTTGAAAAAACAAGAAAAATATTTGTTGGAGACAAAAGTTATCGATACCCAAAGGAAAGGTATCGATAACATCACTCTGATGATCCCCCGTAGAAAGAAATTATCGATACCAGAAACAATTGTTATCGCTCCCCTTGCCTCTGGACAAATTCTGGAACAAGATAGTGCAAAGGTATCGATTACTTCTTCAATGTAATCGATAACATCAGGTTCCTTTACGCTGGTGGCCGGACCAAAATTGGACAAATGTTATCGATAACATCCACTTTGTTATCGATAACAGTCTGCAGAATTTGCAAACTTCAAGCTTAATGCTGAGCCACCCTGCTATGGCATCTCTGAGGCATCGTCACTTGACTCGAGGGGCTTGGAAGTGCAGCACATGATGGTCTCGAGTACTCGGGTACTCTGAGGGTCGTTCTTGGCGCACTTGACTTGAGGGGTTTGCTACGCTTAGGCACCACCCGTGCCAATTAGGCCACCAAATGTCCTACACGGCTCCGCATGACATCGGATACGTCCCGATCACAATGAGATTAGTACCGGTGGGTGCTTGAACACTTAACTAGAGCCCGGAACATCCATTTGCAATAAAAAACGCTATATTGGCACGTTTTTCCTGCAAAACTAGATGAAACACCTTACGTGCAAAATTGAACTTACAATAACCAATTAAATAAAGAAACATCTGAAAATGGAGGATTTTAGCATCAAGATTATACAATCTTGGATGCTCATCATGCCCCCCAACTTGAACGTTGCTACGCCCCGAGCAACACAAACAAACTAAGAAAAATAACTAACAATCCTTCCGATCGACAAAATAGTTAAGGCACATGCTTATATCTAAACAACTAGCAAGAGTTCCAAAAACAAATTTATTCAAACTCGCAACTAACAGCTGAAAACCATGACAGAACACTAAGTATTGAGCATATTCTGAATAAGCTACAAAAGACCGTATCCAAGATCAAAAGGGAGGATACAGCTATCACAAATGTCACTATTGCAACGAACCACATCCCATAATAAATGCTCGGAATCAGGCAATGGGGAACGATAAATACCATGCCCTATATGTGGAGAGCACCATGAAATAGAATTAGCAAACACAAAGCTATAAGCTAAAATACCGAGAGAAGGCATGCCATGAACTAAAATATGCACTACGTCACAAATTGAATCAAAACGGAATAAAGGCATACTACGGATCAACTAAGGACTTAAAAGCATATATTGACCTTGGTTTAATGAAAGAACGATTAGAAAAATGGGGTGGCGACCATATACTAGCGTGATTATCTACCCTTTGGCTGCCACCAACTCCAACTACCAAGTCATAGGCCACATGCCGGCCACAACAAAAACTTGTTAACTACTAGATACGAGTTCAACCACTAAAGACAATAAAAAGATAGAAATGTGGGCTGTCAACCACCACGCACCCCGACCAAGTAGAGGGATTTGACCTACTACTACTACTAAGAACCACCGACTCGAAACAACTTCCTCACTGTCCTCCAACGTCAGCCCCTAGTTCAAACAAGACCTCCTCCTCACTCTCAGCTTCCTTAACCCTCGACGGTGCCTTGTACTACTCATCTGTTGTACTCTTGATGTACTGAGTGTGCCAATGCAACTCGTGCTTGAGCTCCCTAACTTCCCTTACTAACTTCTTCCTCTCTTTTTTCTCCTTTTGAATGCAATTCCAAATAGCTATATTTTGACAGCAAAGCTTTCTCTATATACTTTCTTTCGATGCCTTAGGATCAGGCACCGACCATAGGGATGGCTTGGGAGGAATGGTAGCTGATGGTCCCGCCGATGTACCAGCTGCAGCAGCCTTGGATTGAGACTTACTTTTCACAAGCACAGCCTTAGTGATGATGCTAGGAAATGGTTCCTCGAGCTTCCTATAGTCCCCTTTAGAAATACCTTTCTGCCTTAGCAAAGCGGTGATCATGCACGGGAAAGGACAACGGGCCGTGCCAAAAGTATGCCCCTTGAAATCCACAATCTGCCCAAAAATGAACTTCGCCCAATCCGCTCTATAATCAACATCATTCATGAACACATACATCACCTCTGCACTCTTTCTCGAAGGCTTATTCTCTGCCCCACGGGGATAGAGATTGTAATGCACCACTTGATTCAAAATCCGATAAGTATCTCTAAACTTCCCCGGTTTGTGCGGAGGGACCCCAACATTAGGAATGGTGAGATAAAGGTCTCCGATAACCACATCCGAATCAATCGGATCAGCACGAGGGTAGTTGACCATATCTCCATCGAGCCTCTCATAGCGCAAATACGTAGCAATTGCAACAACATCAACCATAATAGTTTTACCGTTTACTTTTGACTTAATTCTTTCTTTGGTTCAACACACTCATTTATCTCACCACGACTTGTCACAAAAATATCCAAGATAGCAGAACCCCTCGGTTATGACTTGTTGGTGTCGCAACCAATGAGTAAAGGTGTAGTTTGCACGTCAATTTATAGGCATTGCGATGTACGTTTTGACGATATATGTTTGCATGCTAACTTGATACCCCTTGAGATGAATCATTTTGATGCGATTTTTGGTATGGATTGGCTCGGTGCCAACCACGCCACAATCGACAGTACTAACAAATGTGTCGAGCTCCGTAGTCCAGAACGAGAGAAGATCTGATTTGTAGGAGTTGGAGTATTTTCGCCTCCATACCTAGTATCCGCAACTCATGCTCGACGACTGCTAAGGAAAGGATGCCGGGGATTCTTCTGTAGCGTCATATCAACCCCAACAAGCTAGGAGGTGGTAGATATTCCAGTAGTCCGAGAGTTTTCGAAAGTTTTTTCGAATGACTTGCCAGGGACTCCAATAGACCGGGAGATCAAGTTCAAGATAGAGGTCATACCAGACACCCAACCAATATCAAAGGCCCCATATCGTATGGCTCCAGCTGAGCTTAAGGAGTTAAAGACCCAACTGCAGGAACTGTTGGACAAGGGGTTTATCAGGCCAAGTACGTCGCCATGGGGAGCACCTGTGCTCTTCGTTAAAAAGAAGGATGGCACACTGAGGCTATGTATCGACTACAGGGAGCTAAATAAGGTAACACTTAAGAACAAATATCCCTTACCAAGGATAGATGATCTATTTAATCAATTACAAGGAGCTTGTGTGTTCTCAAAGATTGATTTACGTTCGGGGTACCATTAGCTAAAAGTGAAAGCAGACGATGTAGAGAAGACGGCGTTCCGAACTCGATATGGACATTACGAGTTTCTGGTCATGCCTTTTGGAGTAACTAACGCACCAGCAGCTATTATGGACCTGATGAACCAGGTATTTAAGCAATACCTGGATGAACTTGTAATAGTCTTTATCGATGATATCCTCATCTACTCCAAAAATGAAGAAGAACATGCAGAACACTTACGAATCGTTCTCCAAACGCTGAAAGACCAAATGTTGTTTGCCAAATTCAAGAAATGTGAATTTTGGCTAACCAAGGTGGTCTTCCTTGGACACGTCATCAGCGGTGAAGGAATTGCAGTAGATCCGCAGAAGGTGGAAGCGATCATAAACTGTCCAAAACCAACTACAGTGATAGAAATTCATAGTTTCTTGGGCTTGGCCGGATATTATCAAAGATTTGTTAAAGATTTTTCTAAAATTGCCGCTTCATTAACAGAGTTGACTCGAAAAGGAGAGCCTTTTGTGTGGTCAGAAAAGCGTGAACAAAGTTTTCAGGAGCTGAAACGAAGACTAACAACAGCACCTGTTCTTACACTGCCAGAAGGAACCGAAGGATTTGTAATCTACAGTGATGCATCCCGGCAAGGATTGGGATGCGTATTAATGCAACACGAAAAGGTCATAGCCTATGCTTCTGAACAATTAAAGCCTCACGAAAAGAACTACCCTACACACGACGTGGAGTTAGCTGCAATAATTTTTGCCTTGAAGATTTTGGCAGCATTACTTGTATGGAGTATCATTGGAAATTTATACAGATCATAAGAGTTTGAAGTACATCTTTACGCAGAAAGAGCTGAATTTGAGACAGCGCCGTTGGTTGGAATTGCTAAAAGACTACGATGTCGGAATCCAGTACCATCCAGGAAAAGCCAACGTTGTTGCAGATGCTTTGAGTCGTAAGACAACAAAAGCCCTAAACTATGTTATCACAAGGCAACCACTTTTATTGGAAGAAATGGATCGAATGGGTCTCGAAATGGTAATTCAAGGATTCAATGCCATTTGTACGGCTATCATTGCCCGGCCGGCAATATTGGAGGAAATAAAATTAAACCAAAAAGAAGATCCTAAGCTACAGAAGATCCGTGAACAAATTGAGGCAGCTCCGCATCCTGACTTCGTGGTAGTGGATGATATGCTGAAATTTTGAGGTCGAATCTGTGTTCCTGATGTTTCAAATATCAAGCGACGGATTTTGGAAGAAAGTCATAGCTTAAAACTTTCCGTCCATCTAGGAGGCATGAAGATGTATCAAGATTTAAAGAAAGTTTTCTGGTGGATGGGCATGAAGAGAGACATTGCTAACTTTGTAAGTCGGTGCCTTTTGTGTCAACAGATTAAAGCTGTAAGACAAAAACTTGCAGAATTGTTACAACCTCTGCCTATACCAGAATGGAAATGGGAGCACCTCACAATGGATTTTGTAGTTGGTTTGCCACGCTCATAGAAGGGTAATAATTCAATATGGGTGATCGTGGATCGACTTACTAAGACGGCACACTTCCTACCAGTACGAACAACTCATTCAATGGATAAGTTGGCTACTCTTTATATTCGGGAGATTGTTTGATTGCATGGAGTACCAGTCACTATAATTTCAGACCAAGACCCGAGATTTGTATCTAGATTTTGGAAAAGCTTCCAAAAGGCCTTAGGCACAGAGTTACGATTCAGTACAACATTCCACCCGCAGACTGACGGGCAATCGGAGCGGACAATTCAAACTTTGGAAGATCTATTGCATGCTTGCGTGATGGATTACCAAGGGAGTTGGGAGGAACATTTACCGTTAGCTGAGTTCACCTACAATAACAGTTATCAAGCAAGCATTGGCATGGCTCCTTATGAAGCTTTATATGGCAAGTAATGTAGGTCTCCAGCTTGCTGGACAGAGGTAGGAGAGACACAGTTACCTGGACCTGATATCGTCCAGGAGATGATGGAAAGGATTAAACTCATTCGAGAAAGATTAGAAGCTGCACAAAGTCGTCAGAAGAATTACGCGGATGCAAAAAAAAGAGGTGGAATTTCAAGAAGGAGACTGGGTGTTTCTAAAAATTTCACCCATGAAAGGGGTATTGCGCTTCGGAAAGAAAGGTAAATTAAACCCCAAATATGTTGGACCATTTGAGATCCTAGAAAAGGTAGGACTGATAGCTTATCGATTAGCCTTGACTTCCGAGCTCGCCAACATCCACGACGTTTTCC